>NW_027526245.1:55847608-56116342 GCF_048455015.1 Haemaphysalis longicornis
GTTTTGTACAAGTGGACAGGAATTTATATATTAATCAAATCACTTTCAAATCAAATCACTTTATTCAAACATCCTAGGATGCTTCGGGGCACGGACAAAAAGCCCAAAATGCTTGACAGGAGTCCGTGCCCCTACAAGGCATACAGTAAAAGCGGAGCACAAAAGAGAACAGAAAACACTTAGTGGATTTGAATTTGCAGACGCAGCTGCATTGTGGGCACAAATGTACACACAAAGATTGCGATATAAATAACAGAGTTAAACGATATGAGGATGACAGAACAAAAATAATCTTATGTACATAATATGCGTAAGAATAAAAGAAGCATAGAAGAAAACGCTAGGACAATGCGCGTTACACCAAACCAAAGTATGCGCGAGTACAAAATGTGCGCGATAAGAAGCACTGGCAGGATACAGACGACGCAAAACAGAAAACAAACTCAGGATATTGCTACCTGCACATGGTTTCGGTTTACAGAAATATTTTGCATAAATCTTTAAATGATTTATTTATCACATCTGGAGTATGTTTCTCGTACAGTTCATTCAGGGTTCACGGCAAGCGAAATTTTAACGTCTGTTTTCAGTAATAAGTGCGGCAAACAAACTTTCTATTTTTTTGGATTTCTTAATATATATGCACTACCCATGAAGGCTTCGCTACTTCTCGATCCTGTGTAATATGTCTGAGTTTAAATGAATTCCCAAGTGGAGTAGTGACAGCAAAAAGCCTCGTAAGTTTCGAGAACTGGTTTATTTTTGCCGTACGCACCCAGAATTTGCAAAAACTAATCAGAAAATCTAAACACAGCGGCGTGGTGGCGACATTCACGACAGGTCACCTTCTGACTATGGGTACTTCGAGAGATTCAAGAAAATAAGGAACTGAAAAATTGTGTATAAGCGAGAATCTGGACATCTCAGCAGTAGTTTCCGATCGGCAGCAACGAAGTACTTCCGGAGACGGTTGATGCTTACGGCTGATGGAGGGCGGCTAGCGGGCAAGGAAAAACTGTGAAATGAGTATTACAAGCCTAACACGGTAACATATAGCGTACACTAGATTGTGTGGCCATATCCCGTCTGCTGTTCAAGTCAAGCGGGGTTGCTACTCCTAAAAGCCCGGGTTAAAGAACAGCTTTTTTTCAGTTCGTTGGGGCATATGTTTATTGTTTGGTCGCCTTCAGACTATGGGTGCTTCGAGAGATTCACGGAGATAAGGAACTGAAAAAGTATGTATAAACGAGGATCTGGATATCTCAGCAGTAGTTTCCGATCGGCAGCAATGACGTACTTCCGCGGACGGTTGATGCTTACGGCTGATGGAGGGCGGCTAGGGGGCAAGGATAAATTGCAAAATGAGTATTGCAAGCCTATCACGGTTACATATGGCGTACACTGCATTGTGTGGCCATATGACGTCTGCGGTTCAACTCCAGTGTGATTGCTACTCCTAAAAGCCCGGCTTAAAGTACAGCTTTTTTTTCAGTTCGTTGGGGCATATGTTTAATGTTTGCCTCTGTGTTCTTGCTACCGATCGTTGGGTCATCACGTCAGCGACATTTTGCATTAGATCATTCAAATCACGCTTGTCAGCGTGCTGGCTGAACACACTGTAGACGGCTGACAGAAACCATGTCCCCGTCTTCGTCTTCCTAAGGGACACGTTGCTTGGAATCGTGCCATGGGCGCAGTACATATCAGACCACCTTGATGGGTAATACTCCAACGCAGCTTCAGGAGCAGTCGAGTATGGTTCATCCATGGTGCGTCCATCGACATGCGCTACATTGAAAATAACAAGAAATGGTAATTTAGCAAACCTTGTTTTGTTCAAATGGCTAAAGTAAAGTTTCGATGGCTCTAAGAGTGTGTCATTGTGCTCAACAAAGAAGCCGGTCGTTGTTTTGGTGAAAGAAATATTTGAGTTCGTTTCAATTGTACGAGCCAACAGTCTTGATGCGACCTTGTTATTTATTTGTATATGTATATCTATTTATTCAATTGACATTAATGCCCACGGACAATAAAGAGGGGAGTGGGCTCATACATGTACCTCAAACAAGCAAACATACAGCAACAGAAAATTTTTCATCAGGTAACCTCGCCTGATAGAGTATGAACTAAGGCCGCTTACAAAAAAGACTGGTGGCAGGAACGTCAAATAAAACAGCTTCAGGTGGAGGAAGGCGATTAATTAGTCCTGAAAATACTTTGTATAAGCAGATGGAATCAATAGTTTGTGCAGGTTGTTAATGTGAGGAGAAATTTAAGGGGGTGGGGTATAAGGTATTCTAAAGTAACGAGTTTCTCTATTAAATTATATGAAGTTCACAGAGTGAAAACATTTTCCGTTGAAGTAGTAATGGTAGTGTTGTTTTCACTGATGAGACTCTGTAGTTTCGATGGTAATTAGGGAGAACGAAGCGAGATTCCCGTTTTTCTACTGTTTTAATTCATCGATAAGTGATTCACAACCACGGTCCTAAACAAATGTTCCGTATTTGGGTTTGCTACGTACGAATATCTTGTAAAGTAAGAGTTTTATTGAATCAGGTCCCCCTAAATAAAGGTGCTGCGAAGTTGCCTAACATGCTATAAGCTTTAGCTGTAATATATTGATTGTGTGTGTTCCAAGACAATGTAGGAAGACAATGTTGATACTTATAACGATTTACTGCTTCCAGATTAGCATAATTATTAACGTACTTACATGTGTTAGTGCTGGGAGGCCTTACTTGCACCTACCTAAATTGTTTAACGTTTAGCTTCAAATCCCACATTTTACGCAATTCCTGATACCTATCAATATCAGTCTCTAATTCAAGTCCGCCTAAATGACTGCTAACTGCCCGATAAATTAGGCATTCATATTTTTAGAGCTTCTTCTACAGTCCAGTGTTGCTTGAATGCTTACTACATGAGCAATATTTGGGGTCTCTATAAATATACTGGACTTGGTTCTCGTATAATAATATAGATGGCGTGGGCGAGAAAATGCGGTGCCCGTTTCTGGAGAGCAATTAATTAATATGAGTGTGCTGAGGGAATGATACGCGACCTCTTACCGGATTGACCTGCGCATCGACACACACAATACAAAGTGGGGCACTATTTATTCTAGTTTATTTGTGTGCTGTGTCGCAAGATGGCGAGTTATTACGTTTGTGGTGGTTTGAGATTTATTGAACATTTACGCAGAAGCCTTTTCTGCGACGTCCTTTGTGGGAGTACTACATAATTGCTGGACGCATAATACCGCAAATGCAATAAATTGCATGGTTCATTCATTTACATGATCAAACGTTAGGTAGAACGAAGTAGGCACTCAAAAAATTGAAATAGGACAGCTCGAACACGTTCCGGCTCCCATTCCCTATCTCAAAACATAAGGAAAAGTGTGCTCACAGTTTTCGAATGTCTGAACGAAGAACAGCTTGGGTTTGCCTTGGAGATCAGGGCAGTTCACTTCGTTGAACAAAGGGTAAACTTGGCGCCGAAGATAGAGTTCCTCCCCATCGGCGCCGCGAATGACGTCCTTGTTGCCAGGTGATATTAAAACAACAACCAAGCAGTCCAAATGCTCTAGCTCTTCGGCATCACTTGCGATAACAAGCTCCAGCAAGATACCCTGCGCAGCGTAAGACACGGTCAATTCAGTATCGCTTTAAGAGATGAAAATTCTCTGCACTCATGCACTTCATGACTTATACCGTAGTCAAAATCAAGACCAACACTCGACAGTTTTTTTTTTGTTGGGGCACTTAAGCTAGCCGCACAAAACAGTCTCAACTGTTCATTAAGGTGGATCTGTCCTGTATACTCTAGTTAAGATCATTTTATTGGAATCTCCAATGTCGTGGTTTATAACACCGAAGAAGGCTTCAGCCACTGAAGGCGCGGTACTCCAAAAAAGGCAATTTCCTCATGCACCTTTCTGTGAGGTACAAATCACTGACGCCGCTGTTATAGATAATAATTTGAGTCCACCAATGAGTGCCTCATTCTCTACGAAAAGATAAATGATTAGAAACGGATTCCTTCAACTAAACAGTCGTGATGGAAATTTTAATCAGCGAGAATATTAAACTCTTGCAATCCTTTAGATTCGAGTTAACATTTTACCTGGTTTCGCGTTACGTCCGTGGTTCGATACTTTGGTGCATGATAAACATGCCCATTGTACATAAGTTTGTCCGGACCCATCATCTGCTACGCGACGAATAGCCCACGGTAGCTTTGGCGTGTAAAGCCAGAAAAATTAAATTCCAATCCGCCTCTAGAACATAATTTAAAGACAAATGCACTCAAATATCAGCACTCAAAAACCCGCATTTCCGTATCTGCTTAAAAAGAAAGCAACATGCAAAATACAACATCTGAAATACGCGCGTGGACGCCGCAAACGCTCAACAACAATTAGCGATTTTGAAACCGAAACCGACGAGAGCACGACCTTTTCAGTGACGTTGCAGCCGGAAAGCGAGCGGCCGCACTGTCAGCCTGTCAGAAGATTCTGCGCCCCAGCTCTACGTGCGCACGGGGCAGCACATGGGTGAAGCGTGCGCAGCTGAGCTTGGCCAGTTCTCCAGTGACGTGGCTGACCAGAGGAAGAAGGCCCCGTAGGCTGGAACGTCATCCATGGCCGGGCTGGAGGAGCGGCGGGCGCGCACGCTCGCCGCTCCTCCAGTCCGGCCGTGCGTCATCATGGCTGTTTACGCGATCCGCCGGCAGGCGCAGCGTGGTCTGCGGCGGAGCTGCACTTTATAAGCGACCCCAAACCATCCACCGCCGGCGGCGGCGGCGTCGGCGTCCGCAGTGCTCCTCTATATTTAAAAAAGAAACAGCATCCGGCGCCAGGTTTCGATCCGAGGACTTTGCGGCCGCAGCGCGACGCGTTACCGACTAAGCCACGGACGCCAGGCTGATATCAGTGTGAGTAACGCGCCTTATATCTTTAACGCATTCAAACTACGTCGTCAGCGGCGTGCGTTGGTGACTCAGCGGCGTTATAGCGGCTTGATAACTGCGTGGTGTACACGTGATACTACAAACCCGATGGAAGAGATGGAAGAGAAGGCGGCGAGGCGGTGGGCTGCGGGGGCCGAGCGCAAGCGCCGCAAGCGGGCCGACAACCGTGCATTCGCACTTTCACATTCTCCCCCTCGGGGAAATGCGGGGGAATTTTTTGAAACGCTTCTGCCTGATCAACGAGGTGTTTCGCGGGGCTACTACTCGTGCCCCATATAAATTTGGGGTACTTAGCCCGCATTAAGAATAAATTTGGTCAAAATGAAATTTGAGTGCAGTTGGCCTTTACGTCGAAAGCCGACACGCATGTACAAGCTAGGTTGGGACCGGCGATGGGGCAGGGCATTCGTGTTGTGCAAACGTTTTGTAGGACCCCTTTTGGACACTGCAACACCGGGTACCGCACTTTATTTATTGAACCACACATTATTTGCAGAATGATTTATTTTATAATGTACACTTGATACAGCCGCATTTGATGTAGATTTTGTTTTATTTAGAAAGGAATGGCCGGAATTCACGGGGTGAAGGAGTCGGGAGTCGGAAAGAGTTCTATGGTTGAAACGTGCTCGTAGGACAGAAGTCTCGAGACGGCTTGAGTTCTCGCACATGGTGCTCTTCGGCACTGAATGGTTAACTGATTGCTCTAGACCATGCCTATCTATCCCGTGCTCGACGAATCTGAGTGACCAACTCGGTTGACGGTGATCGTCTAATGCTCAGGAATTAATACGGGTTGAGGGATCTACGTATGAGGAAGTGAAGTTGCGGAATCGAGAGAACTTGCGGCACATACAGTCCACGTAGTACAGATGAACCTTGGTGGCTTGTTGACAGTACAGTTATTTTGGGTTCATGTTAGAGTATACCATTTCATAATTTTTTCTGGGGAAAAAGATGCAGCTGTATAAATTACATTAATACCAGTTTATTGGGTTATTGCTAGTGAAGGTTTGTGCGGAAGGTTGGATTCTTGTTAGTGAAGTTTGGTCCAAACTGGAAATTTGGTCTGGAGAATGATGGAGGAACAAAGAAATTTTGAACCAAAGAATCTCTTTGAAAATTCGAGACATGAATTGGAGTTCGTGAAGGTCTTAACCAGTCCGCTGAGGATGGGGCTGAATGACTCAATAAGCCGCCTAGGTGACATCAGCGGCGAATACACACTTTGTGGGTCTCGCCCAGTTTGTGCGAGAACATGAAATGACGCGTCTCAGCAGCCAGATTCATTCGTTAGTACCATGATTCGGATGTAACCATGCTATCGAAATCGGGTCTATGGTGCGTGAAGACAGTGTTACGCATTATCCAGCCAGTGCATTACTGAACTGCTCATGAGTCGTTTTATAGGGTTATATAAGATGAATAAAAGTCAATCGCCAAGAATTGTGACAAATTCCTAAAAGTCTGATTAATCGCCAAGAATTGTGACAAATTCCTAAAAGTCTGATTAATGCTGGGCTTCCCTATAGAATATGTGGCGCATGATAATAGCTGTATCAGCACCTTATCGGTGTCCTTTACTTCGTCTGTCTGTTTTAGAGGTTCGCACACGCGGGTTCTAAAAAACTGTAGGAACAAATTTAGTGAATGCCTTTCTGTCCTGGGGTAGACTTGGGAGTTCCGGACGGATAGTTCTAAACATTTTAGCGATAGCGATGAATTTGTTGAAGTCTGTCGTCGAGATTTTTGGTAGACGAGCAGGACGATTGAGTGATGAGTTTGGCGAGAAGCTTGCGGTGTTGCGCCGCCCAGTGAATTTGCCACTTTCTGGGAATTGTTGCTGTAATTTTGCTGAGAGGGCAAAAAAAAATCCTAACTAGATGCAGCAGTTTCAACATTAGTGGAGTATATTTGATGAAAAAAATGGTAATCCAACAGTCGTGTCATTTATTTTAACATGGCATTGCTGCCTGAGCTACGGATAGATGTTAGGGGAAGCAGAAACTGTCTGTGGGTCATGACGCCTGCACGCAGAATAGAAGACGAGGTGGTCAAAACGTAATCCGAATCCCCCAAGTACAGCGTGCCTCATACATGCCCTTCGTCTAGCTTTGCGGATTTAAACATTTAAAATTGTTTGCACCGTTTTTTCTTTTCTGTTTCTTGTTTCGTTTCTTCTTGTCATGCAGAGAATCGGCGCGCAGACAAAAAAGGGGAGAGTTTTTTTGTTACCTTTAGCTTACTTCATCGCTTTTGTTCAAGTACATACATTACTTGCAAACAGCATCGACGTGCCCATCTAGCTCTGCTATACCCTCGCTTAAAGTACCTTATTAAACTTGAATACATAGCCTTTACAACGGTTCACTGATAAGAGCCCACAACGCCTTCACCAGGTCAGAATTTGTTTATCAAAGCCAAGCACGGCGACGGTGCAGAGGGTGCTTGTTGTACCCCAATCGTCTTGCGCCTGCTTTATAACCCAAGACGCGCCTGAACTCTCTTTTTTTATATTTTTCGCGCCTGCCGCAGCCACTTTTTTGACCTTCTTTCGTTTACGTCTACGGCCGAGGCAACATTTTTATGTGAAGGGTTGTTGAACACTTCTACTTCATAATGTATAGCACTAAAACTATTCCACATGGCTATTTGAAAAGAACAGCCAAAGCTAGCTGAGAACTGGTTGCCCAAGAGCGTCCCGGGCTAATTTGACGACCAGAAGTAACAAAAAGCCGGTAAGAGAGATTGTATAGGAAAACGCAATGACGACTCACCCCTGCTGTGAGGTTTCTTTTTTCGGTGACGTTAAACCCTAGCTCTGCAAAGAGCGATTTCATGTTCTGTGCGTCGGTGTTGGCTGCTTCTTTTTGATTTGAATGACCCCCGATTTCTTCGTTATATATAATGATACACATTCCTCTGGGTTTACTCTTCATTCTATAAACCTAAAAGGGGAAAGAGGGCGTAAAAATTATTCTTGCGTTACTTACGGGAGATGGAAGGTTATAAGAGCAGACCCTCTAATGCTATTGGACAAATTTCCGGTAGGTTTGTAATAAACTCAAATCTGGCGATGTCATTCCAGAATGGGGATGTCATTCCAAAAAAAGCTGTCCATATATATTGTATTCCTCCGTTATTGGTCTGGACAGCGTGTTCTCAACATTTTACAGTAATAAAAATTGATGCATGAGCGCTTTTTGCGCCAATTTTTTCTACTAATTATCTTTCGCTGTCTCAAAATGATGACGTCTATATTAAAGCTGACGGGCAGTTCGAATCTATGCGGCTACAGTAGCTGTAGTATACCTGGAGAGGCCGAAGAAAAATCTCGCAGACGCTTGAGCACTTTTAGGAACTGGGAACCCGTAAGCATAAATGTTTTCTCTCGGTTTTGTAAACTCGCCACAAAAGACGCTTTGCTTCCATTTTACTTGCCGTTGCACCGCTCCTCGATCATTCTGTGGCGTAATGGGACAGTTGTTGACGATGTAGAGATTTGATGCGTGTTTTGATGAGGTCCTTTTTGCCAGTATAATGCCGGGAACGCCCACCTCTTGCTGCTGCCCAGTCTAAGCTCATTTTGTGGAATGTCATGTGAACTGGCCGCTTCGGGAAACGTATCACCCCAACGCGGATGCCGAATCTGGACTTCGTTATTTTCGCTCAAGGTGGAACGCCTCCTGAGATATATGGTTGGTTCATCACCCTTTCAGCTCCACTGCTTTTACCTTCATCTACGCCGATCAAAATAAGACCACGAGTTAACCGCACAACCTTTCAGCGTGCACTCGATACGGTCAATGACGTCAGTGCAGTTACATTGAGCTCAGTGCACATTATCCATATTCAGGGGCCATATTCGATGGCCCCTAAAGGGGCCGTTTTTTTCCTGGTATGAACTCCAGGAACTGTTGTTTTATAAAATGCGCCATTCAGGACTCTCAATTTAGCAAACGTTGCTCCACTTGGAAAAACACGGTAAGAAACATTCCAATCTTCTCTGTATGACGACGATGACGCTTAAAACACAGATGCATTAATGCAAACATCTAAGGGCAAAGTGCCCAAGACAAAGGCCCTGAAATCAAATTCAAAAACCCCGCGATCAATTACAAACCGCCTTTGCGTCAAAGCCCAGGTGCCAGCGATGAAAGTGCAAACTGCCTGCGAGTCAAAGTCCAAACTCTGGCGAGAGCAAACGAATCTCTCACGATGAAGCTGAGCACATGCTCCCACCAGTCGTCGTCGTTCAAATGGAAGCTTTCCAATTCGCTTTAACATCCATACGGCTTCGCCCGTGTCAGAATGGCATAATTGCGGAGACTTAGGCTTGAGAGTGCACGGCACCCCGATTCGATTCCAGCTAAGGAAACCCTTTTTTCTTGTGTTATCATCATGATCATGGGCACCCCGTTTGTGTGGAGTTAGTGTTTTGTATGGGGTGTGGGGTAACAACACCGCCAGTAGTGTCATTGGAGTAAAGGGTGCTCACTAATGACAATGTGAGGCGTTATTCAAGCTTCGCACTGATAAATTTACAGCAGTTTGGGGCGCTTACCTTTAGCGGTTTTCACATTATATTCGGCGTGGAAATCACATCTGTCATAATGCAGTATACAAACCTTAAAGGTTTGGTATTAATGTGTTTTGTGCTCTGGTTTGAAGTCTCGACACGTATTATGCAAGCGTTTGGTCAGCGCCTTTAGAGGTGACGTTTACATAGTGAAGGCTATGTACTCATGTGTTTTGATAAGATTTATCCTTGCGCCACTATAGCTGCACTAAAATCATCCTGACACGTACTTGCACTGTTAGGAGACCTGTTGCTTTGCGCGATCTCGCAAAATTCCCAAAATTAAAACGTTAAAAAACTCCTAGGAGAGCCAGGTTTAAGAAGGGAAGTTGGCGGTCGGACAATGCTTAAGCTTACCTACCGACGTGAGAGGTCACGCCCCTACGGCAACTAAACGGAACACGCTCTTGGGTTTCAAGAAGATTTTCTTGCTGTTGGAGTAAATATATTGAACAAGATTTGTACATTACCCTGAACATTTGAAGCTGACGTAAAGGTTACTGACTTGAGCAAGGGCTAATGTATTACAGACTTGTTACATATTGCATCAAATCTATCACAGGCTTGCCGCAGTTGGCGCGGCTAGACTTGAGCCGTGGTCGAGTTTATAAAGCATCCGCATAAGCTACCTGCAGTTCGTTGTATTCGTAGCAGTTACGAACACAGAATCTCACCTCAGGTTCATGCACCGGTTCTACAGCTTCAAGTTCTTCGTGATTTGGATTGAACGTGAAGCTGAGGCCTGCAGAGAGAGCTGATTAGCATTCAAAATTACGATCTCTTGAGAAAAACTAAAATTATTTAATGATATTTGAAATAATTAGTGTCAACTTAAAAAGAATAATGTGTACTTGGAGCACAGTACAGGGTTAACAGGACTATAGATATAAATTTTCAAGCAGTTTAAGTTCTGTGCGCGCGTTATACACACCCCGCAAGATCAAAAAGCTATTTGTTCTGGCGGCCTGTTGATGCCAAGCGATGATTCAGGGGTCAAACCCAAACTTTTTTTCTATCATTAGTGAAGTCTAACCGACCCGTCCATTCCGTTAACAGAACATAAAAAATGATTTCTCGATGCAAACGCGTACATGTTCAGCCTCTCATAATGCTTAAATAACGTCAAATCTTAGAAGCGCCAAACAACCCAGAGGAAACGCTATCGCACGCACACTTGTACAGAAATATCGTGATTTGCACAGACAAGTGAACTTATGGTTCATGCAGATTTCACTGCCGTGGGATCAATATGACGGCACACCTAGATAGTTTGTACTAGCCGATGAAACATATTATTACCAGAACGTCTTCGCACCTCTCAGTCCCATGCAGCACTTTTATGTACTATACAATGTTTGTAAAAATACATATAGAGATAATACAAAATGCTAGAAGAAATTGTATCAATTTTATTACACATCTCACTGCTTTGTAGCTGATTGTTTAGCCCATGGACCGCAGTATTTAGGTACATATGGTTTCAGGCGCGTTCGATTACTGCCTCTGTATTGATAACCCTAGTTCCACGTGGGTTGGCTTTTAAATTCAATTGTACTGTACCCTGAAAAAGCTACCCCTGATTCTATATTCCTCAGTGAGGGAATATGCTTTAGTATTTTCATTTTTCTGGGCGCCTATTTCAATTTCCCTGTATATATGCGTCGTGTGGCCTAGTCGGCGTTTTTTTCTTTTACATTTCTTATTACATTATTTTTTTCAGGGAGAAACACCTAACGCACGTATGTAACTGATAACCAGATTTTGCAAAACGAAGGTATTCGGGTAATTCATGTTTGCACGTATAAAGCGCCCACCTATCTCATTTACGATAGTTTCCAAGTTGCTTCACTCAGCACACGATCCTAGTAAACAGTGGTGAGCGAATCGATCATATTCTTCCTCGTGTCTTACTCATCAACCCGTTTTTGTCTCACTACACTGACAAATTGAATTATCCCAAAATTGCAAGAATTTATAGCCGTGTTCTTTCGAATCTGCAAACAAATGGAAGCAATTAAACAGTATCATGTTTAGGAAAACTTTCTTGAACACTGTGGGCGAATAAATAAAACATTTCTTGTCGTATTTGTACAGAACGCTTGCCCTTACGCCATTGTAGTTGTCATACAAGGTGAAAGGCCGCGAACTAGTGTGCTCTCATTATTTTGAGTTGTGCTGTGAAGGCTGAGAGCAGTGTACCAGAAATGGCGGTGGCAATATGACGGGCAGGCATGTATTCTCCTTAAAACAAAAAGCGTATGGAGCATCGCAAACACTATAATAAACCCGTATCAGGTGTGCTTCGCACCAGCACTACTGAATGACAAATCAGCGTAAATATACGTCCGTATGGGGTGAATGTCGCAGTGCAGGGTGCGGTTAGAGTATGCATTATTTTCAACGGATGGAAAACAGCATAAGTGCACGTGTTGCGCGGAGAGACATTCCCGCTATTTCACTACGCTGATTCTAATACATACCTTACTGGGACCCTAGACAGCGTCATTCACCATATACACCGTTTAGTCACGCTGATGTCTCTTACAGAAGTGTTGGGGCCAAGCAGCCCAGCTGCGGATAACAGCCCGTCTGTTAAGCGTCTGCTCCTGTAGTATGCCATCACCGTAGTTTTCATAATCAGGACGCTGAATCAGACTCTGCAACATCCGCAGGGTTGGTACCGTGACCTCACGCCGCGTTTGTTCCATCTAATGCACTTCTTCTCAGGCTTTTTTTTGAGAAAACGTCAGGAACCATCTTTGCCCTCTTTGCAACTCACCAGCTTCATTCATTGAAACCGGAGGTCTTTTGGGACTCGCAAAGTTAGTTGAAGATGCCCGTCACGCGTGGCTTAGGTACCAACGCTGGGCCGACCAATGCGGTCATGTTGAGCAAACGCTCTAAGAAAAGACTGAAATCTGTCCACTCAGCTTTTTTGGGGGGGAGGAGGGGGGGCGGGTTGTGCGGGGACTTAAAGAAAAATATACACTGGGCAACTTTTCCTTGCGCCTATTAAGTACCAAACTAAATGTTTAGTGAACGTAAATGTGGGGTATACATTTTTATTCAGCCTCAACGAGCAGTAAGGTAGAAGCTCTGAACACTAGAAGCAAACGAATTAAACTGCTGTATATCCATCTAAGCTGGTTGTCTATGTCTTCTTAAGTGTCGTGAACCGTGGCTCACTAAATTCCCATACCATTACGGGGTGGAGCTTGTTGACAACGACGCTTGTCATCTGCCGCCTTCAATGGGTGTCCATTAGACCGGGTGCTTACTTGACCCGGCTTAATCCAGGGAGAAATTTTTTCAAAGACTTGTGGGTCATTAATCCGGATGTGAACTGAAATGACGGGTGAATACTTTTTTATAAACAGTCATTCTATATCGTTTAGGCCAGCATTGTGTCAACGCGCCATTTTCAAATTGGCTTTGACCAATACGTAATTACCGTTGTACAAATATTAAGGACCGCGTGCAATCATGCCCGTGTACGATTGGGGTGTTTTCAACTGCGTATACCCCCACCAAACCGCCACATCTAGAACTAGACACGAGGTAACTGCCGCAACCGAAGAAACTGCAAACGTGTAAATGTATGTGCGGCCGCTACAGTGCGCTAATTCATAGTTACGAGTCCGGATACTCCAGCAGCCATGTCACGATTATTGGGGCTAAAAATATCCTGACTCGAAATTTTACAGCGCTCTCTTGGCGAATCACTCTAAACCTTTAACATCCGCTTGACTTCGTAACAGATATTAAGCTCAATATTCATTATGCGATCGAGGACTTCAACAGTCAGACGACAGTTTATCAACTCCGTAGAGGCAATAAACAGTTTGAGGGGCAGTTACTGTACGACATCTAGTATTAAGCGGCGTCTTCGTGCATCTAATTGAATACAGTGTATGTACTGACAGTTTTCAGCTGGACGTACGAAGATTTCTTGCTTATGGATGCAATGGAGACTGGGTAATCCTTCACCACATTTTATCGAGTAATGCAGCCATTTGTGTACTTTTGTTTGTTTAGTTTAAACAGGTAATAATTATCAAAACACAATTTACATATTGCTAACTCAGGAAACACAAAACAGCATTTAAAAATTCTTGTTATCAGAGCGGTAAAATAGAATATTTGAACAGCACTGACACGACCTGTGTACAAATCTAAGTGAGTGACTATCTCATTTAGGAGCTAGCATTCTTCCATGGTAATACAACCTTTATCAGCGGCAAATGTAAAAAGGCAGAGTTTAATTATTTAACGCCTTCGTATGTTGTGTCTATGCGGGGGCGCTGACATTCGCGGAAGGAGAGAAATGCACATGCGCGTTTAGTGCTCAGTCGAATGGCCGCATTTTCAGTCTGTCCTTCACTTCATGTGCTTCCTGGACTCGTTTGAGTGTACGATACCGCAATGTCTTTATTTTGAAAAAAATAGTTTTAGCGACTTCCTGCCCCCGGAGCCTCGAGTGGGGGAGGGCAGCAGAATACCAGGGTAAGAGTTTGGATATCCCAGGACTCCTGAGCGGTGAGCGTGTCGCAAGTAAAACGTAACCTGGCTAGAATGTTTTCTGGATCGTAGCCTCCGGCATCCGCTCACGTTTTTCGTGCGTCTGGGTAATGAACATGCACCAGATACCTCCCTCATGGCCGTTGCTATGTGGAATTTGGCAAGGCAAGTAGGTTTCACCGCACTTATTTACTTGTAGGTGCATGTCATCGTACAAACCGGCGAGTATTTCACTTACCTCTAATTAAGGATTGAATACTTTGCGATTTTCTCTTACGCCTCGAATTATGCCCAGAACGTAGTCGCGCTTCAAGGACGGGGCTAAATTCATGTTCCTCTGTATCAGTTGTTCCTTTTGTGTTTACGCACTAAGCGAGACTGGCGCCACATGGAATGGAAGAGCTGTTATAGAGCAGTTTTATTCTCCTCTCCACATCTGTCAACCCGGCACTGACTCTCATATGATAATAATTTTGTGCCACCAATCACGGGTTAGTGTTTTTTGGATAAAAAAGGTCGTTCCCACGTTTGAAGAGCTTGTTTTTTAAAATATTCTTGGTGTCTACCAGCGGAATTATAAAGGTACAGATGTTTACGGGAGCGTTTGAAGACTACGTCCTCGTGGATAAGCCTAATTGCACAGGAGTTAGCTTTTAAGCCTTTTGTAGTGTACCCCCCAAAAAAGCTTAGCCTAATTGTATAATCCTCTGTAACAAACTATGCTTTGGTGTTCTTATTTTCCTGCGCCCCTGATTTATTTTCCCCATGCATATGCATCGCTGCCTACTCTGCATTTTTTCCACATTTCATATTGCCTTTTTTACAAGGAGAAACACCTAACGTGCGTATGTCTCTAATATCCAGAACTTGCAAATCAAACGTATTGTGCAATTATTGTTTGCACGTATCCGATACAAACTTATCTTATTTACGGTAGCTTCGAATTCGCATCACTAAGCACTCATTATTATCAAAGAGAGGTGAGCTAACCAATCATATTCTTCTTCGTGTCTTTCTGTTTGACACCTCTGCTTTTCACTACACTGGCAAAGTGAATTATCCACAGATTTCAGAAATTATTGCTCGTGTTCTTTTCAAACTGTATATAAATTGAACCAAATACACAGCATCACTTTCAGAAAAAATTTTGTCGAACACTGGTGCTGAATAAATAAAACATTTCGTGCCCGCTTTTTATTGATAGTTGCCCCAACGTCTCTATAGCGGTCATGCATGGCGAAACGGTGCGAATTA
Organism: Haemaphysalis longicornis; assembly: GCF_048455015.1. Lineage (NCBI taxonomy): Eukaryota > Metazoa > Arthropoda > Arachnida > Ixodida > Ixodidae > Haemaphysalis > Haemaphysalis longicornis. Next base: position 55,862,934 of record NW_027526245.1, read on the forward strand.
GTCTGCTGCCCTTACTTTGAGCAACGCTCGAAAAGCTGCTAGCTGTGCACCAGAAAGGGCGGTGGTGACGTGATGGGAAAGCGTGTATTGTCTTTAACAACACAACAACAACAAAACGTATGGGGCATCACAACCCATACACCAAGCCCGCCGCGGTTCTGCTTCGCCCCAATGTTACTGAAGGAGAAATCAGCGTAAATACACGCCCTATGGGGTGAATGCAGCAGTGCGGGGTGCTATTAGAGCCTTCATTATATTCTCCAGTGGGATAACAACAAAAGAGCGCGTGTTGGCCGCAGAGTCATTCCCGCTGTTTACACTACGAAAGATTCTAATAACACCTTCTTCGGACCCTGGATAGCGCCATTCACCATATACAACGTTTAGTCACGCTGATTTGTCTTCTAGGAGTGTTGGGACGAAGCACACCAGCTGCGGATGAAAGCGCGTCTCTTAAGCGGCCGCTCCTGTAGCATGGCACCGCCGTAGTGTTCGCAGTAACCAATCTAGCGAACAAGCCGCGGAACCACACTCTGCAACATCTGCGGGCTTGGTACCGTTACCTCGTGCCGCGCTTGTTCCCTCTGACGCCCTGTTTTAATGCTTTTCATTGAGAACACGTCTGGAACTATTCTTGCCCTGTTTACAAGTGGCCCATCTTATTTTTTTTAAACCGGAGCTCTTTTTGAGAATCCCAATGTCGTTTGATGATGCCCATGACATCTGGAGGACATCATCGACGCTGGGCGGACCAATGCGGTCGTGATGAGCAAATACTCTACGGAAAGGCTGAATTCTGTTCACTAAGCTTTTTTGGGGGCGGAGAGGGACCTGAAGAAAAATAGTCACTGGGGAATTTTTGCTTGCGCCTGATAAGTACCAAAATCAATGTTTAGTGAACATGAATTTGGGGTTTACATTTTCATTCAGCCTCAACAAGCAGTTTGGTAGAAGATCTGAATTCTAGAAGTAAACGTATCAAAGTGCTCCATGAACATCTGAGCTGGTTGTATACGTCTTCTCAAGTATCATGAAGAGTGCCTAACTAAATTCACATACCATTACTGACTGGAGCTTGTCGGCAAGGGCGCTTCTCATCTGGCGCCTTCAATTCGTGTCCATTAGACCAGGGGCTAATATGATATAGTTCACTCGAGAGAGCACGTTTTTCAATGGCTTGTATGTCGGGAATCACCATGTGATCTGAAAAAATTCGATGAAGACTTTTTTATAAACAGTCATTCCAAATCATTTACGCCGGCATTGTGTGAAACCACCATTTTCAAAGTGGCTTGAACCAATTCGTAAATACCGTTGTACAACTATTAAGGAGCGCGTTCAACCGTAAACGTGTACGATTTGTGTGTTTTAAACTGCGTATACCACCAACAAGCCGCCGTAAATAAAAACTAGGCACGCGGTAACTGCCGAAAGCGAAAATAGTGCAAACGTATAACTTTATGCTAGAGCTGCAGTGTGCGTTCATGTCCATTAATAGTTACGAGTCCAGGTATTCCAGCAGCAAGATTTTTTCGGTTAAAATTAGTATTTTCGCGCGTGAAACCCGCCCCTGCATATAATCCGCACCTCCTTTCAGCTTGCCAGGAAAGAAAAAAATGTCCTCCTCTATTGCCCGCACAATGCATACAGGCAAGGCTGCACGAAGGCTAGTGCTCAAGCAACATATCACATATTATGTAGATAGAAAAAAAACGGATATTTAGGAAGTAGAATACACTGACTGCAAGGCGAAAGTCACAAATCATCGTTAAAATTCAGTCGTTAGAGTGCTTTCGTCTTTGTTTTTTCTTCCATGTTCTTGTATGTTTAGCGCAATCGCTTCCATGGAACGCTTAGTCAGTGCTACTGCGCATGAGATATTAACCCGTATTGCCGTCAAGCTGCACCAATGGAAAAACCCCGATAATTATCCGACCCCTAGATTGCCACTGAAATTTTTTGCATTTTTGGTGCGGGTTATACGCGCAAAAATACGATATTCTGACTCGAAATTTTCTAGCGCTCTCTTGGCGAATCACTCTAAACCTCGAACTTCCGCTTGATTTCGTAACAGGTATTAAGCTCAATATTCATTATGCGATCGAGGGCTTCAACAGTCAGACGACAGTTTATCAACTCCGTAGAGGCAATAAACAGTTTGAGGGGCGGTTACTGTACGACATCTAGTATTCAGCGGCGTCTCCGTGCATCTCGTTGAATACAGTGTATGTACTGACAGTTTTCAGCTGGACGAACGAAGGTTTCTTGCTTATGGATGCAATTGAGACTGGGTAACCCTTCACCAAATTTTGTCGAATAATGCAGCCATTTATGTACATTTGTTTGTTTGGTTTTAACAGCTAATAATTATCAAAACACAATATCCGTATTGCTAACTCAGGAAACCCAAAACCGCAATTTAAGTGCATGTTATAAAAGCTGTAAAATAGAATATTTGAACGGCACTGACACGAGCTGTGTAGAAATAAAAGTGAGTGACTATCTCATTTAGGACCTAGAATTGTTCTATGGTAATTAAACCTTTATCAGCGGCAAATGCAAAAAGGCAAAGTTTAATTTTTTAACGCCTTTGTAAGCTGTCTCCGTGCGGGGGCGCTGGCATTTGCGGAAGGAGAGAAATGCACATGCGCGTTTAGTGCTTAGTCGAATGGCCGTATTTTCAGCCTGTCCTTCACTTCATGTGCTTCCTTGACACGGATGAGTGAAGGATACCTCAATATCTTTATATTTAAAAAATAGTTTTTAGCGACTTCCTCCCCCCGGAGCCTCGAGTGCAGGAGGGCAGCAGAATACCAGGGTAAGAGTTTGGATATCCCAGGACTCCTGAGCGGCGAGCGTGTCGCAAGTCAAACGCATCAAGGCTCAACTTGTTTCTGGATCGTAGCCTCCGGCATCCGCTCACGATTTTCGTGCGTCTGGGTAATGAATATGCACCAAATACCTCCCTCACGGCCGTAGTTATGTGGAATAATGCAAGGCGAGTAGGTTTCCCCGCACTTATTTACTTGTAGGTGCATGTCATCGTCCAAACCGGCGAGTATTTCACTTAACTCTAATTAGGAAATGAATAGGTTGCGGTTTCCTCTTACGCCTCGAATTATGCCAAGAACGTAGTCGGGCTTCAAAGACGGGGATGAACTGATTTTCCTCTGTATCAGTTGTTCCTTTTGTGTTTACGCACTAAGCGAGACTGGCGTTACGTGGACTGCAAGCGCTGTTTTAGAGCAGTTTTATTCACCTCTCCACATCTGTCAACCGGCTCTGACTCTCAAATTATAATTAATTTGTGCCACCAATTAGGGGTTAGTATTTTGTGGATGAAAAAGGTTGTTCCCACGTTTGACGTGCTTGTGTTGAATTATTTTTTGTGTCTGCCCGCGAAATTATAAAGTAACTTATGTTCTCGGGAGCGTTCGAGGACTACGTCCACGCGGATAAGCCTAATTGCACAGGAGTTAGCTTTTAAACCCTATTGAAGTGTACCCTAAAACAACTTACCCTTCAATGTATATTCCTCTGTAACAAAACAATGTTTAGTATTCTTATTTTGCTGCGCCCATGATTTAACTTCCCAATACATATGCATCGCGCGGCCTATTCTGCGTTCTGTTTTCACATTTCCAATTTGAACTTTTTTCAAGGAGAAACACCTAACGCGCGTATGTAACTAATATTCAGAACTTGCAAATTGAACGTATTGTGTTATTATTATTTTCACGTATCCGATACCAACCTATCTTACGTAAGAGAGCTTCAAATTTGCTGCACTAAGCCCGCAATATTACCCAACCGAGGTGAGCTAATCAAGCGTATTCTTCTTCGTGTCTTTCTGATTAACATATTTTTGTTTCACTACACTGACAAATTTATTTATGCCATAATTTCAAGGTTTTATAGCCGTGTTTATTTGTGTCCCTAAACAAATTGAAGCAATTAAGAAGTATCATTTTTATGAGAACTTTCCCAAGCACTGTCGCAAAATAAATAAAACATTTCTTGTCCTGTTTTTATAGATAGCTAGCCCTGACGTAATTATACTTGTCATGCAAGGTAAAAGGCTGTGAACTACTGTGCTCCCATTATCCTGAGTAGCGCTGGGAAGGCGGAGAGCAGTGTACCAGAAATTGCGGTGGCAATATAACGGGCAGGCGTGTATTCTCTTTAAAACAAAAAAAAAACGTATGGAGCATCGCAAGCGCTTTAATAAACCCGTATCTGGTGTGATTCGCCCTAAGCACTACTGAATGACAAAGCACCGTAAATATACGTCCGTATGGGGTGAATGTCTTAGTGCAGGGGGCGATTAGTGCATGCATTATATTCTCCGGTTGGACAACAGCGTAAGAGCACGTGTTAGCCGGACGGTCATTCGCCCTGTTGACCCTGCGCTGATGCTAATGTATATTTTATTGGGACTCTAGACACCTTCGTTTACCATATACAATGTTTAGTCACTCTCATTTGTCTTTCAGGAGTGTTTGGACGAAGCCCACCAGCTGCGGATTAGAGCGCAACTCTTAAGCGCCTGCTCCTGTAGTTTGGCATAGCCGTGTACCTCGTAGTAGCCGATCGAGCGGAGAGGACACGGAACACAGACTCTGCAACATCCGCAAGTTGGCCCCGTTGCCTCGCGCCGCGCTTGTTCCCTCTGATAGCCTTCTCTCAGGGTTCTTTATTGAAAACACGACAGGAAGCATCCTTGCGCTTTTTACAACTCGCCTATCTTATTGTTTTTAAACCGGAGTTCTTTCGTGAATCGCATTATCAGTTGATGACACCTTCTGGCCTTGCGAATGTTTCCCGCTGGGCCGACCGATGGGGCTATGATAAGCAAACACTGGTATAAAACATTGATTTCTGTCTACTGAGATTTTGAGGGGCCTGAAGGAAAGTACCCGCTGGCTGAAAATCAGCTCTCGCTGGATGAGTGCCAAACTAGAGCTGCTTCGTGGGCGTGAATTTAGGGTTCACATTTATTATTTACCTCAACACATTGTAAGGTGCAAGTACTGTAAACATAAAAGTAAGTGTATCTAACTGCTCCAAAACGATGCATGCTGGTTGTCTAAGGCTTCACAAGTATCGAGAACAATGGCTCACTAAGCTTACATACCATCACACTCGGCAGATTGTTCGCGCCGACGCTCCTTCTTAGCCGCTTTCAGTGTCCGTCCCCTAGACCGGGTGATTACATCACCCAGTTTACTCCCAAGAGGAGTCTTTTCTGTGAGCTGTAGTGCTTTCGGAATTCCATTTTCACCTGCAACAAGTTAGTGAAGACCTTTTTATAAACACTTATACCGAATCACTTAAACCACCAGTGTGCCAGCGCACAACTTACAAGCTGGTTTGATCAATTGGTAAATGCCCATTGTGCGAATTTTCACAAGTGCGTGCAACCGCAACCGTCTCCGGCTGGTGTGTTTTGAAATCCGTTAGTGCCACCAATCGCCGCATATAAAATGTACTCACCTGATTACTGCCGCAACCGAAAGACTGCGAATATATAACGGTTTGTGCTGCAGCTGCTGTGCGCGTTCCGACCGCAGGTTTAGGTCCCTTAATAGTTAAAAGGCCAGATACTGGAGAACCCATCATTAGAGAGCTCAAATTTCAGGTTGGTTTCATAATGGGTATTGAGCTCACTGTTAATTATGCGTTCAAGGGCTTCAAATGTCAGACCACAGTTTATTCACTCCAGAGGAATGTGCCATTTCTGCTGTTTAGCTACCTCTCCTGGCATCCTGTTGATTAGAGTGCACGTGTGGGCAATTTTGAGCCAGGCGCACGGCGGTTCTTGCATAAGGGATAAGGGAGGCTGGGCAGCACTGCACTTATTTTAGTCCTGTAACGCTGCGGTGTAAGTATTTTTGTCTGTTTAGTTTTAAGAGCTAATAACTATAAAAAAAATTCACAGCATATCCATGGGGTGAATGATGATGAGTGGGCGAAGCTCCTTAGGAGAAATCATCGGTAAAACCGTGACTCTTCACTGAAAGTTCGCCCACTACATCTGTGTCCGAACGTAACGTCTAGAAAGTCTCGCTTAAACCGCGCGTCGGCACCTTGGGGCTGAGCTCGCCTGATGCGTTTTGCAGACGCCTCACGAGCTCTCACTGCATCGGGGTCTGCCTGCCGATACGCGCGCTTTCTCGCCGCTTCCCGTTCTCTGACGTTTTGGAGATCCTCTTCGCGCCGCAGCCGTGCCGCTTCGCGTACGGCAGGGTCCTCGCGCCGTTGCCGTGACGCTTGGGCCTCTCGTTCTCGAACGCTGGGATCTTGGCGGCGTCGTCGCGCAGCCAGACGACATGCTTCGGCCTCCCGCTCTCGTACGGCAGGATCTTGGCGGCGGCGTCGCGCAGCTTCACGGAGCGCTTCTGCCTTGCGGGCTCGCACATCTGCAGCCTTATCCATCGGGCGACTCCGAGCGCGTGCCAACAGCGAACGGATTTTATTACAACGCTCCCCGCCATCTAGTAAACAATCCAAGAACTAAACTAGAGGTAGCCACGCCATCTAGTAAACAATCCAAGAACTAAACTAGACGTGGCTACATACATACGTCGAGAATGGACAGACCCACGCCGTAAGGAGCTTCGCCCCTAAAAACAATTTCCAATGTTCCCCTTAGGAAGCACGAGAAAGCGTTTGAAAGAGCTGCTTTTAACAGCGGTCAAATAGCCTTTTTAACGACAGCGACACGATCTGCGCACAAATCTTGACGAGTAATTATCTCATTTACGAGCTGGTGTACGTCTAGGAGCTAAAAATATAATTGCAACGTTTAATTATTTACCTCCGCCTGTAAGTTGTCTGAAGACTGGATCTTTGGCGTTTGAAAAGGGAGATAAATGCATATGGGAGTTTATTGCTTAGTCGAATGGCTGTATTCTGATTTTACTTCACTCCCTGTGTTGCCTCTTCTTGGCTGAGTAGAGGAAACCACAGTGCGTTACATTGGCAAATATAATTCAACAATCTATTCACCTGGTGGCTCGAGTATGAGGATGAAGGGAGAACATTAGGGTAGGAGTTTGTATATCCCAGTACCCTAAGGGGACAGACTGTCGAAATTGAAACGAATCAAGACCCGCATTTTTTTCCCAACAGTTGTCTCTGCCGTCCGATCACGCTCTTCTTGCGTCTCAGTAATGAATACAGACCACATACCTTCCTCACAGCCGCCCTTTAAGAACCATTCGACAGGCTGCACCTCACACGTGCTTCCTATATTGAACACTGCAAGGACATTGGGTATCCCTGGAATTTATTTCCTGTTTGGTGCATCCCGCCACCGTGGCTCACTGGGTAAGGCGCTAGGCTGCTGTACACGCGGACGCGTGTTCGTTTCCCGGCCACGGCAGCCGCTTTTCTAATGGAGGCGAAAAGCACAAACACCCATGTGTACAAGATTTCGGCGCACGTAAACTTCCGAAGGTGGCACAAATTAATCCCGAGCCCTCAACTTTGGCACGTTAAACCCAACAATTAGTTTGCCTTTTGGTGCATTTTATAATCCTAACGCATCAAGTGTCTCACTAAACCTCTCCTTAGGTATTCATTGGATTGCGGTTTCCTCCCACGGCTCGAACATAGCCGCAAACGTAGTCCTGTGTCATAGACGCGGCTAAATTGATTTTGCACTTTCTCAGTTTTTATTTCTGTTTACGCACTAAAAGACCCTGACGCCAAATGAAGTAGAATTTGACTTCTAGACCGGTGTTGTAATCTTCTCAACATCTTTCAACCGGGCTCTAAATTTCAAATATACGTATTTTGTGCCACCAATCCTGGCTTAATAATGTTTGGAGGAAATATGTAGTTCCGTGTTTGAAGTGCTCGTTTTTCAATTCATACAGGTTACGCCGAATGGCCCTATATAGGTTTAGATATTTTTGAAGCGTTGGAGTAGTAGCTGCGCGGGATCCACCCAGTTGTTTGGGGTGGCTCTTCAACCCGAAAGTACTTTACGCAGAAATTAGGTTACCCTTGATTCCACAAATCCCAAGGCAAAATATTCTTTAGTATTACTAGTTTTCTGTGATCCTATATTTTATTCTCTCAGAAGGTATACAAGGGGGGGGGTCTACCCTGTATTTTTACTTTAACATTTCATATTTCCATTTTTTCTTGAAGGCGAAACACCTAACGCACGTATGTAACCGATGACCACGACCTGCAAATCTTAGGTATTCATGTAATATATCGTTTGCAAGTATACGGAACCCATTTATCTAATTCACAACAGCCTAAAAGTTGGTGCACTGTGCACACGTTACTGTTAAACAAAGGTGAGCTAATCAATAATATTCTTCTTGGTGTCTTCCTGGTTGACATCTTTGCCATTCACTGCATTGGCAAATTGTGTGATCTTCAGATTGCAGGAATGCCTACCCGTGTCCTTTCGAAATCGTTTACTAGTTGCAGCAATAAACAGTATCATTTTCAGTACACTTCGGGAAACAGTATGGGCAATTAATAAAACATTTTTAGTCCTTTTTATAGATAGCTCGGCCTACAATAATGTAGTAGCCATGTTGGTGCACTGCGTTCGTGGTGAAAGGCACCGAACTAATCGCGTTATCCTTAGTAGCACTGAGAAAGCTATGAGCCGTGTACGAGAAAGGGCGCTGGTAACGTCATGGGTAGGCCACTTAAAAACGCATTTGAGCTTCGCCAACGCTATAAAAAAACCGCAGCTTTTATGCTCCACCCCAACACTCCGGATGGACAAATTGGCGTGGCTAAGCGTTCGTGTACGGTCCATGCCGAAATGCAGAATGCAATTGGAGTATCGAATGTATTGTCCCGAGAGACAACAGCGTAAGTACTCGTGCTGGCCGATCGGACATGCCCGCTGGTAAGCCGATGCAGACTCTAATACATACTCTAATCGCATTCTGGGCAGCGTCATTCACAATATTCGATTTCTCTGTCAATAGTGTTGGGGTGAAGCATCCCGTCTTTTGGAATAAGAGCACAGCTCCTAAGTAGCCCCTGCTGTAGTTTGGTGTCACCATAGGGCTCGTAGTAACCAAGTGAACGAAGAGGACACGGAACACTGACTCCGCAACATCTGCATGCTTGGTCCCGTTAGGCCTCACCGCGCGGGTTCCCTGTGATCCCCTTCTGTCAGGATTTTTATTGAGAACAAGCAGGAACCATCGTTGCCATCTTTGCAATTCGCCTTCATGTTTTAAAACAGGTGCTTTTTTGGAACTCGCTATCTCAGTTGATGACGCCCATCATGTCTGCAAATGTACCTGGCCAGCCCAGGCCGACCATTTCGGTGATGATAAGCAAATAGAGCTGCAAACTGATGTTTGTCCACTCATCTTTTTGGTTGGGGGGGGGGGGGGGTGCGGAAGAAAAATACTCACTGGATAGACATTTGCTTTCACCTAATCAGTAAAAACTCAAAGTGTTTCGTGCTCGTCCATTTTGGATTCACATTTATTATTCACCCTTCACAAGCAGTAAGGGGCACGTTACGTAAATAAAGAAGTAAGTATATCAAGCTGCTTCAAAACTATCCACAATAGTTGTCTATGCCTTTCCAAGTATCAAGAACAATGGTTCACTAAACTCACGTACCGTCACAGTGGGCAGCTTGTTTGGACCGACGCTTCTCATCTGCTGCCATCAAGCGTCCGCTGGACCGGGTGATTACTTGACCCCGTTTACTCCCGAGAGGAGTGTTTTCAGTTGGTGGTGGCACTTTGCGAATCATCATGTCCCCTGAAACAAGTCAGTCAAGACCTTTCTATTAACATTTATACCAAATCAGTTACACGAGCACTGTATCATCGCACAACTTACAAGCAGGTTTGACGCACTGGTCAACACCCATTCTGCGAATTCTCAGAAGTGCATGCAACCGCTACCGTTTCCGCCTGGTGTGTTTTCAAATCGGTTAGTGCCAAAAATAGCTGCATATAAAGTCTACGCACCTTGTTACAGCCGCAACCAAAAAGACTACGAATGTATAACGGTTTGTGCTGCGGCTGCTGTGCGAGGTCTCAGTCCGGGTTTGGGTCGGTATCTAATTAGGAGGCCAGATACTCGAGAAGTCACGATTACTATAGCTGAAACTATTCTGACTGGATATTGTTAATCATTATTTTGGCCCATCACTCGCGAGCTCAAACGTCCGGTTGGTTTCAGAATGGGTATTGAGCTCACTGTAAATAATACGTTCAATTGCCTCAAGAGTCAGATCACGGTTTTTCAACTCCACAGTGGCACCAACCGCTTTCACGTGTGAATACTGTGTGAGTTCTGCTGTTTAGCTACATCTCCAGGCATCCTGATGATTAGTGTGTAGGTGTAGACAATGTTGAGCCAGGCGCAGGGCGGTTCTTGCATAAGGGGATAAGAGAGACTTGGCAGCACTGCACCACAATTCGCCGCGTAACGCAGACATGTATCTTTTTTTGTTTAAATAGCTACTAATTAAAAAACACAATTTCTGAATTGTTAACACACCAAACTGAAAAGTAGTTAAATGTGCTGCTTTTAAGCAAAGTAAAATAGAATATTTCAAGGCCACCGACACGAGCTGCATAAAAATCTAAGAGAATAATTATCGATTTTACGAGCTTCTCTACTGCTATCGTCCTAAAAGTATCCTCAGCGCCCATACAAAAGGCAAAGTTTAATTACTCATCTTCATCGCTATGTTTCACATGTAAACGTTGTAATAATGTAAATGGAGATGAAGGGTGCAAGAAAATTTCAAAATTAAAAAAATAGGAAAAATAAAAAGTCCGTCGAACCGCAAACTACGCCCACAATTTCCACAATAATGCTGATTTTGTCGAAGTCCCACTTGGAATATGTTATCGTCAATGGAGGTAATTTGTCGGACAGGATTGAAAATATCCCAATCATTTGGCTGAAAAGAACTCACACGCAAGACAAGCGCGCATAAGTAAAAAATTCTCTGCACTTTTTCCAAATTTTTTTGGACGATAGATGTCGTCTCCTCCTTGAATTCCTTGTCTTTAAATTTGTCCTGGTTATGGCGCACGGCCCTTTACTATAGGTACGGATGTTTTCAGGTGCGTTCTATTACTACCTCCGCAGGGATAAGGGGTGGGGTGGCTTTTGAACCGATTATACAAGATCAGAAAGCAAAATTACCCTTGATTCTTTATCTTCAATCAAAAAATACGCCTTAGAATTCGTTTTTGCTGTGACCCTCTTTAAAGTTTCCAGCACTTATACCTCGTGTGGCCTACTCTGTCTTTTCTGCTTGGTCATTTGTTTATTTATTTATTCATAACACCCCCAAAAGCCCCCGTGAGAGGGTATTACATAAGGGGGGGGGGTTACATAAGAAAAAGTACAATGAACGTCAAAAACAAGAAAAACAAAAACAAAAGGTATAAGACTGCAAATCAAATACAGACTCAGGTTGAATTAATATAACAAGTAATGGGTAATGACAGAAAAAATAAAGCAAGTAATAATAAAAAACTCAGTTTAATACACACAAGTACTAAGTGAAGAACGTATGAAAATGCAAGGGAAAATTATTATACACCTAATAATAAAAAGAAACCAAGTAAAGCGTACACTCAAAAACAAATAAAAATATACACTCACTCATCACCCCACAAACAAGATGAATCATGGTAAAAAATAGAACATATTTGCGGTGCAGTTTCAGGAAAAGAGGGGGAATAACAATTAAAAGAGCAAAAGTTAGTGTCAGTATTTTGAATGAGTTCTGGAAATTTCGTGGGGTCTTTTTCTGAAGCAATGTGCGATGTTAGATTATTCCAATCGATCGTGGTACATGGAATGAATGACCGGGCAAAAGCAGATGACTTACAGTTTACGCGTTTAACATTGTAGGGGTGATCACGGCGTGCAAAAATATTGGCAGGTGGCTGGAAGAAATCACCATGAAGTGACACGTGGTGTTAAAGTTTATAAATAAGTGATAGGCGTGAAAGTTTGCGACGATGGAATAGTTCGGGTAGTTCTGCTAGGTGTTTTAGTGGTGTGACGCTGGAATGACCTGGAAAATCTGAAAATTTGAAGCGAGCGGCTTGATTTTGCAGCGATTCAATGTCGTTTATGATACAGGCATGTTCGAGATCCTAAATGGTTACTGCATATTTTAATTTCGGACGTATTAGTGTAGTAAAGACAAGTTTTCGTATGTTAAGGAGCATGTTTAGGGGAACAATTGAGAAATCCGAAAGAGAGGTTAGCAGCCGCCAGGGTAAGTTTTATGTGGTAGTGCCATGACAGATCAGGCTGCAAATGAATACCAAGATATTTGTAAGTGGAGAACAGGTCAACAGTATTATTATTTAACACGCAGAGGGGTAGGAACCCGTGGTACGTGTTTACTCAAAGACATGGACTTTGCTTTAGAGTAATTTAGGGTCATTAGCCAGGATGAGCTTTATGCAATATTAGCGTTTAGATCAGTTTGCAAAGGTTTCCGGTCATTGTCCGGGGAAATTATGGCATAAACATATTACATTAAAAAAAACTATACTGCTGCTTAAATGCCAAAATATTGGATTGTCTGTCTATCTGTCTGTCTGTATGTCTGTGAATCGATTCAGCCACCCGGCCAAAATGAAACAGAAGCTTTCCAATAGTTTTTTATACCCACAACGAAATGTAAACGTCCAAGTCCGGTAGCACTTTGCATACCTGTCAACATTGTTGAATATAAACAAGACATTACGTAAATATATCGCAGAAAATCAATACATAAGAGATTTTTGCGGTGTTCTTTATTAAAATTTATGGAAGCTCGTTTTTTCTTTTAGCAATTCTTAACCACTGCAGCAAAAAACACTTCCCTCGTTGCCTGCTGTTTCCCGCGCGATTATAGCTCGTGGCGGAATTTAGGAAATCAAACGGCTGCAGTAACGTAAAGTTCCACTAGACGGGTTACACGTTACGCTTCGAACGCGCGTGTAGATAGGGCAACGATGTTTTATAAACGTTGAAATATGGTGCCTGGATTCATGGGCGTCTCGGCAGTAGGGCGGAGCTGGCAGCAATGCACCCGAAAAGGAGCAGTGGAACGCGGTAACTTTAAACTGATTTTAGCAACCTCCCAGGTGTTATCTCTTCAACTTTATTTCACATTTTTTCCTGTTACAAAACAAAGTAGAAAAAATGTTGGACAGGAACAAAAAGCTACAGCAAAGTAGCTTGACGGGGTTCCTACCCATTTCTTGGCATCGAGGAAAACAAGCAAAGATTTAAAAAAGAGCATAAAATACACGTGGGCGACATGTTGCATTGTCAATAACATTCATAAAAAACACCAAAAACATTAATTTTAAAAATTTAGAGGAGCACACGTATGATAGAACAATCTTACCTAGTTTACATTTCACATATACAAGAAGGTGTACATACTGGAAAACGAGAAACATACTGGGAACGAGAAATAATTTTTTTTTCACTAAATATACACGTATTAACAAGGCATCAACGAAATTCTTTCACTAACATAGATTTAATAGACATCATCTAAGTCATGAAAGATTGAACAAGAGATACAGCGCAATATGAAAATAGGAAAGATTTAATAGACATAATCTAAGTCATGAAAGATTGAACAAGAGATACTGCGCAAACATGCAATTTGCAAAAAAAAAAAGCGTAATTATTTATTTTGCAGTGTAAGATATCTTTTTAACTCTTTTTTTGTAATAGTGCACAAATCGATTTCCTGGCGTTGAAGGTGTTCTAAGTAAGTGGGCATGCAGTGCTCTAGTCTATCGAAACCGTGGTTTGTGCGAGAAAAAGGTATTAACCATGGGTGTCTGTTCCTAACATTATATTGGTATTCATGAGGCGTCCTGAGATTACATAATTTTAGGAAAAGTTCATTTTTACATTTTAAACTGTGCTTATATTTCATGATTAGATTAAACTGAAAACTGTGTTGCAGGGGAAGCACGTTTAGCGTTTGGAATAACTCGGCCGTGTGCGCGTCATAAGAAGCGTTTGCGATGTGGCGGATGGCCTTTTTTTGCAATAAAACAGGCTTATTAATGTTGCCTTGTGATGTGTTTCCCCATACCAGGTTGCAGTTTTTTATGTGAGGCGCAAACATAGAGTTGTAAAGTAACAGTTTAACTTTGGATAGAAGTACCTGCCGAAATTTACAAAGGACACCGCATGCCTTCGACAATCGTTTAGCCACATGATCGACTTGTGTATTCCAGTTCAAGTGCTGATGAAAAATCACTCCCAATGTCTTCACCTCCTGCACAACTTCTATGTTTTCTGATCCTAAGTGTAAACTGAGGTTACGATTCACTATGTTCTGTACAGGTGTAAATAAAACAGCTTTTGTTTTGGATCCATTTATTTCCAAGCAATTTATTTCAGTCCAATTTAATATTTCTAGTAATTCAATATTAGCTGCGTAAGTGAGATCGTGAACATTTGTGGACTGAAGGAGGAGGGTAGTGTCATCTGCATACATAATACACTCGGCATTTTTATTCAGCTTGGTTATATCATTTACGTAAATATTAAAGAGTAGTGGTCCCAGTACGCTACCCTGCGGAACTCCGGATGTTATTTCTAATAAGGAGGAGCGATTTTCATCTATTACGACACACTGTTTTCTATGTTTTAGGTACGACATTAAAAGCCCAAGTGAAATACCGCGGAAACCATAATGTTCAAGTTTAACAGCTAGTATTCTGTGATTGATTCTATCGAAGGCCTTCGAGAAGTCAATATATACACCCAGGGTAAGAAGCTTATTTTCGAAACCGGTAAGGATAAATTCTTTTTGTGTTAATAACGGCATTTCGGTAGACATACCGCTACGAAAACCAAACTGTTTTGGAGATAATAAAGAGTGTTTCTGGCAAAAACATGAGACACGTTTGAATATAATTTTTTCTAGACCTTTAGAGATGACAGGTAATATTGATTACCTCGGGAGGTACCAGGGAGGTACCAGGGAGGTACCGGGAGGTACCAGGCGGAAGAGGAAGAGCTTGAGCAGTGAACTGAGAAGAGAAGAGAAGCAGTTACATTCCAGGGGCGCCAGTCGACTATCGTCTTTCAACATTTGCAGCGAAAGCCGCAGATACGCGGCTAATTTTCTTTCTGCAACGCGAAACACCCGACACACGGATGTAACTGATCATTAGAACATGCATATCAAAGGTAGTCCTGTAATTAAGCTTTCGCTTACATGGCACCCACCTATCTGATTTACAATAGCGTCGCAATTGCTTCACTAAGCCCAGATTACCATTAAACAGGTGCGCTTATGAATCGCTTTCTTCCTCGTGTTTTCATGATTGCCACTTTTGTCCTATACTACACTTGTAAATTGTATGTCAGTTATTAATGCCCGTGTTTTTTCGAAAGCGTGTACTAATTGAAGCAATTCATCATTATCATAATCATGATGATCATCATCACCAGCCTACTCAGGCCCACTGCAGAACGGAGGCCTCTCCCATTGACCTATAACCGTTCTCGTCGTGCGCTGCTCGAGTCAACGGCTTACCCCCGAAGTTTCGTATTGCATCCCTCCATCGTATTACGAGCCTCCCTTCTTCTAAACCCATCTCTTCGTATACACTCTATTGCACCATTTGTCCAACGCTTTCGATTCATCTAACAACATGGCCAGCCCAAGTCCACTTCATTTCGTTATTTGAACTATAACATCTACTCTAGTTTTTTTCTCTGATGCCTATGCCTCGTTTCTTTTCTTGAGCATTATTTCTGCCATTATTCGTTTCATGGCCTGCTGTGCCGACTTAACTTGGCTTTCTAGTTTAGTAAGGCGCCATGTTTCATCTCCGTAGGTCATTAAAGGCAGTATCCCCTGGTTGCAGATTTTTATTTGGGGGACAGAGGTAGCTTACGTTTTATTATTTGGGAGTGCTTGCCCAGCGCTTCCCAACCGATGCGTATTCTGCGCCGCATTTCTCCTTTGGGGTTGAGGTCAGTTTTTACTCTATTTCTTTCTTTTCTTTTCTTCTACTTTCAGTTTTTTATATTCTTTTACCTCTTTCGGCGTTTCGTTTCCTCAACTGAAGACCACATTTTTGGCACGCCTATTCCTGATTATATTTATTCATACGTATTTTGAGCCCACACGCCGTTATTTCTGATTGTAGTGCCTTAGGCATTGTTTTCTTGTATTCTACAGTCTCGCTCAGCAAGACTAGGTCATCCGCAAACCTCAAATCAATCAATCAATCAATCAGTCAGTCAATCAATCAATCAATCAGTCAATCAATCAATCAATCAATCAATCAATCAATCAATCAATCAATCAATCAATCAATCAATCAATCAATCAATCAATCAATCAATCAATCAATCAATCAATCAATCAAAAAATATTATTCCAGAAAAAAACTGCAAAACCTTCCAGGGATGAGAGCTTAGTTACGCAGCTTGACGGGGTCCCAGAGGCCATTACAAGGCATGTAGGCGACATTAGACAATGATACATCATGGAACACAGCAATACTGACACTGAGGTTGAACCAAACACTTACATTGTAACAATACAAAACATATTGAAAGTAATAACAATTTCACACGAGTAAACATACACACGATACATTTGCACAAACAGGATAGCACAGGTTTCAACGAATGGGGTCCTCCAAATTCACAAGGCGTTCGCACAGACTCCAAAGTGGGAAATTATCAGCGCACCTGTGTGTATTTAAAATGAGCAGTACAATACACTAAAGCATTGGTAATTTACAGTTGGTTCAACAGCAAGGTATCATCCACAATTCGGTGTTTTGTGTGTGCACAGAACGAACGTGTTGTTTTAAGGATGCTACAGTTGCTACAAATCCCGTGATATGCAAGATGAGAAAGAGTATAAGTGCAGTTAGCGAGAATAGTGCATTTTATAAGCAGGAATAACACTAAAAGTGCGAAATAAATTTAGTATTGGGAAGAAATATGAAACCTTTCGAACGAAATCTGGAACGTATGGGAAGAAAGCTGAAATAGCTTATGTATTCCCCGTTTATCATTATTACTATGTTTTCCCAGACAAGATATATAAATACCCCCTTCAGACATGGTGTGAAAAGTTTTGGAGAGATCGTTTCTCGCTTTCGGAACCGTAGGGATACAGGTCAGGCTGCGTGTCAGCGGACGTGCTCAACATCGGCTCCGCAGTTAGTGCAAATTAACAGTGCAAATTCATGTGAAGAGCTAATGTGTTAATCAAAATGAGTTCGGAATGACGCAAGGCGTCGATTGACACCAATATCTACTAAGGCAAGTGCTTCTTCGTCGATTTGTCAAACTTTGAAGCCATCAAACAGCGGGGTGCCTTTAAGCCTAGGAGTGGTCGCCGAGGTTAGGCCCTGCGCTGTGCCGATCGGGGTTGGCTTAACCTTAGAAGATGACAAGTTTAAACGCAGAAATGAAGCCGCCCATTTCGTCTTCTGGCAATTTCGGCAAAATCAGTGTGAAGGTGGAGGGCGAAGATACTTCTCCGGAGACAATGAACGAGGCAGGTTGGAAAGTTGCCGTTGACCGACTCGCCCGTAGCCAGCAACGAAAGAGCGTGTCGAGAACTGACAAGAACGCTACCGCGGCTAGGAAAGCGGCGAATTTTACAAGAACAAGGTCATCAGCAATTAAAACGGCAAGAATTCCAGCGTTAGCAGGGGATAAATAATATCAAAATCGTCGTGAGGCCGAGAGACGGAATCAACGTGGCCAAGTTAGGCCTGGTCGAAGTGACCACGGCCGTTCACGCGATGGCAGGAACCGCCAAGGAAGCCGAATACGAAGGCACTTTGTGCGTAAACGCGCACCAGAACATCATCGTGAGCCGCATGGCAGAAGAACAAAGAGCCAGCCGCTACAGTCAAGTCAAAGAGGTCGCAGTGAGAGGGCAAAACTACGAGGTGTGGGCCCACCGACCCGCCCCGCACGACACGGCCAAGTTATTCATCAGGGGAATCCGGACAAACGAAACTCCCGAGGACATCGATGAAAGGGTGGTCAACCGAGGCAACCCGTTGGCGCAAGGAACCAAGAGAATCGGAGAGACGACGACGGTCATCCTCGTCTTCAAGGGAGCCAAAATGCATAACCACGTGAGGTACGGGTCGGCGCTGATGCGATGCCCTTTGTACTGCAAGAAGGTGGACATGTGCTACCAATGCGGCCGAGTAGGCCACCTTAAAGACGTGTGCCCAAACGCGAGTGAAAAACGACCCTGGAACACTTTGTCTGGGACTGTCTGAACTCCCCCGAAGAATCCACAACAGGAAGACTGCCACCCGCCATGGAGGAGGCGAAGCGATCCGAAGACCAAGACCACCAACTCCAGGCTATCCACCTGGTCATCGTAGCGCTGGCCAAGCAGGAGCTCGAGCGACCCGATGATGGGAAGCGAGGCTCCGGCCTGGCGGCGACGGTGAGGGCGACTCCAACCAAATCTGAAGTCTTAGTGTAAGGCTTTCACCGCCGGCCCAATAAAAGCTTTTTTCCAATCCAGTCCGATTCTCCCTTTCTTACTCCATTTCCGATGGGAAATCTATCGTTTTGCTTTTGAAGGGTCATCCTGCCCATGCATTACTTATATATGTGTTCTAGAAGTCTTATGTAGGTTTCCTGTATTCGCTGGTCTCTGAGTGCTTCTAAAACGGTGGCGGTGAGCGCGGAATCAAGTGCTTGCTCCTAATGTACAAATGCCATGTAAAGGTGTTTAGTGTACAAAGCGGATTTTTTCACCACGTGATTGACGACACGGATGTAATCCATGATTGAGTACCCTTTCCCAAACCCAGCCTGCTCTCTGCGTTGTTGGCAATCCATGCTGTCATTTATTCGCTAACTATAACTTTGACAAACAGCTTGCATTCAACTGAGAATAGGCTGATCAGTCTGTAATGCTTGATGTCCCTGGGATCTCCCTTTTTATGAATAACAACACTCTTGGCGTTTTTACAGTCTGTGAGGACTTTTAGGCCTTCAATCATTCGGAAAATGGTACACCAAGCTTTTCCAGTGCAATATCTCCTACCGTCTTCAAAACATGTACGGTTATGCCGCCTTCACCGGGATCTTTTCCAATTTTCATGATTTAGAGAGCCTTTTCAACTTCATCTTTAGTTACTGGCGGGATATTGTAAGTTAGCTTATACGCAGCAGTTTGCACTGGTCTATCGTCATTGGCACGCAGCCGGGTGTAGACTCTCGTTCTGCTACGTTTAAAGGGAGAGACAACCGATTTTTGTCGAGTATATATCCTCTATCCCAAATGAAAACGCATCATTTAAAACACTTTCACGAATAAAGGTTTTTCTGATAACGCCCTAGAACTTTTTCAATCGAAATGTTTAGATCTACGAGCCGTATGCGTCCTTCGCAAAAATAATGCTGCCAACCATGATATAGAGAAGCTCGGCAGCATACTTTTGTCTGTATGCGCAATGAAAAACGATATTTAAGAACTTGTCCTCAGCCATTAAAAGTTTGAATCACAGGCTAGCCTCTTCCTTTATGTGTTTTTTTAATGCAACGGCCTATTTTGCATGAATGCGCCATCTGTTGGGATAGACGATAGGTAGAATCTCGCTTCACGCTGTGGAGGTAGGAAGTTCGATTCTCCCCGGGTGCGACGTTTTTTTTTAAGCTGCCGTTGACGTATTTGGAAACTGAAATCAAATATTTTGGCAGAACAAACGCCCCTGACTCAGGTAGAATCGTCAAAGCTCCTTCACTGCCTCTGTTTACTGAACGCTGCCGGTGATTCTGGGCATCGAGTCTCAGTTAGCCACACTGAGAGCAACCCAGCGACGGCGGGCGGCGTGTCTTTAAACTTTTCAAAATAATGTTTAGAAATACATATACAATTAGCCCTCGTACAAATACTTGTTGTAAAACGTTTTCAATACGTAAATAAACGTTTCAGCCCACATTAGCTGCTAGGTTTACCGGTCACGTGAGAGGGAAACTATTGAAGTGTCAAGTTTCGACACTACGAACCGCCAACCTTCCTATTTCGGAAATTTCGCTGCCAAATTAAAATTATTTCCGCCAATTTCTTTAGAAATTACTTGTGGTTACAGGACTATATAAAACGCTGGCTTTTATATGAGCTAGAGAAAATATACGCGACAAAAATTGGTTGTCTGTCCCTTTATATCTCGTGAAAGTTGTCCGTAATGTTGCCCTGCTCATCTCTGAGTCTTCCTACTCATCCTGTCTTAGCCAATGGCTAGCTTTCTTTTAGTTGCTTTCAACTTTCCCTCTATTTGCAGCGTTTTGTGGATCACTGCCTTGTTATCTGCATGAAGGTAGTTTGTTTTACTTCTGTTAATCAGTTTCGACGGCTCGCCGAATTCAATCCGATTAGCCGCACTTAAAACTTCCATGCTCTCTTGTTTGGCAATTAGTTGCTTCGTTTTGTGGTTTTGTTTTTGCGTTCTTTCTCTTGGCTCCTCCATAGCTTCTGCTGATTCCCTTAGTGCCAATCTTAGGTTGTCATTGAGCTTGTGAAAAGTGACCAATTGAGAATTGAGAATTTTAGAATTGAGAATGTGTTTTTAAGAGTTATTGTAACTCCGCACATCTGGCTCTGACTGATTCCATGCGGGCTTTCTTAGTTTCGAGGAGTTTCCCTATTTCTCTTCGTTGATTCGGGCTTAGCTTGCATGAGAGCATCGTAGGATTGCCATTCCGAATGTCACTTAGCACCTTTACCTTCTCGCACAATAACCGAGATGTCACTTCAAATGAAGTCAATTTTGATTCTGGTTGTACCATCGGTACTTTTCCGTGTCATTTTTCTTTTCTTTCGTTTTCAGAAAAGAGTGTTTATCAACCTCAGGTTATTCCTCTTTGCAAATCCCATCGGTGTCTCAACTCTAGTATTGCGATTTTCTATTCTGCATTTTCCCACCGACCTTTTTCCACTGGCTTCTTACGACCTTTGCGTTAAAATCGCTCTTCACAATCGTAAACCGGGTGTTTGCCTTCTGCATTGCTGGTTCGACGCCGTCGTAGTTGTTAATTAGGGCTTCATCATCATAGGTGGTTGTTGGCGCATAAGCCTGTGCTATCTTTAACCTGTACCGCTTGTTCAGCTTGATCACACTACCCGCGATTCTCTCAGTAATGGTGAAAAACCACCCCACGTTTTCTGCTATTTCTCTGTCGATTAACTCCCCTGTGTTTTTTCTTGCCTTGCCATCCACTGTAGCACAGAATATGCCAGCCAGTGAGCTCCATGAAGCCCTCTCCTGTCCTTATAACTTCGCTAAACCCTACAAAATCCCACCTAATGTCAGAGAGCGCCCTTAGTAGTATAGCTGAGCTTCCCTCTCTAGACAAAGTGCGTGTGTTGAACGTGGCTGGGGAGAAGTTCCAATGGCAGCCTGTCCGGTCCCAGGGATTTTTAGCACCCTGTGCTGTATCCCAGTTCTGAGCGCCCCCGTGGACACGTGCTTCACAGCTTCAGGCGTCTGAGTGCCGACAGTGGACTTGGTTAGTCATGGGAGGTGGTGGCCAAAAAAATTCACCCCCCCTCCCCGAAGGGAATCGTGAGGAAATGCGAAGGCATTTCTTTTGCACGAGATTCCACGGAATTGTGTAATGCTCGAACTGGATTGTATTACACTTCTTCCTCGAGGTACCGTTGCCGGCAGACGTTCCATTTATATATACTTGCGACCGAGCGAACGGGAGAGTGGGGCGAGCGTCGAGAGGAGAAGCACCGAAGCACCGCGCCTACCCTCGCCTACACTCTCCCACACACGCGGGAGCTCCGGCGAGCTCCCGCGATGCGAGCGCCCTTACACGCCCGAGCGCGCTCCTCCTCTCCACTCACTCGCCGCTGATCCGCCCGCACCACCTGCTCCGGTTGCTAGGGGAGAGGAGGAGCGCACGCGCTCGCAGCTGTTGCTATGGGAGAGGGGGTGAGAGCGGAGAGATAACACCTGCGGGCGCGTGGACGCCGTACGGCGCCTGACATGGCTCGACTAAGAAATGCATTCGCATTTAAAACTACAGCAAGGTGACAAGACACTTCTCTGGTGAGCGAGTGCTGTTTATGTCCGTAACTGCCTTCCTAGCATGGCTGAACTTTTCCAGTGTAGCCCCTTAGGCATCCCGGATGATGGTTACTTCCGGAGCAGGCAGCACTTCATACCTGCAGGGGTTGAGCATAGAGAGCCTGAAAAAAAAAAGCCGCGCCATCTCCACTAACATGAAACCTGCGGAGGGGCGAAGAATGCAGCGTATAAGTGTACTATGCCGTTTGTATGATGCGGGTTAGGTTTATGGGGCCATTTCGAAGTTATGAATTTCAAATGCGGTTTTGATGCTGAGCAGTCGGCGTCTCATGCCTTACCGCTTTGGCGTTTTTGCACACACAGATGAAAACATTTGGGGGTAGAGGTATGAAGCTTTGCTGTAAAAGTCTCGCGTCTTTGAAGAACGAAGCGTTCTAACGCGAGGCGTAGGAATGCGATTGTTCAGGTGTTTCCGTTTAGTACCCGTTTTTGCCTGTGGAGATGAAACGTTCTAGTGCGAGGCATTGCAAAACAAGTGTCCCGGTGTTTTGGTGGCATTACAAAATGAGACGCTGACAGCCCACGCACATAAAGTGCTTCGCCACTAAAAGAGCGGGAGAGCGAGACAGGTTTTCCGTGTATGACGTTGTTGCGCGAGTCTGTAATGATTTTAGCAAGCGTTTCTAGAATTTGAATTTTGTACGTGGGGTACTGAATTATTAACACGGTGGCTTACTGATGGAATTCAGTGACGTCTGGCCGTTGGAAATGTAAGCCACTGGCTTAGTCTACTGTATAGCTATGAAAATATGGCTAGTTGGAAGCTCAGCAGGCCAAAATCACCGCTGAAGTTTAAATTAAAGGCATTCCACGCCTTTTTACATTATTCACCTTTTTAATAGTATAAAGCCCTGAAGTGTTCTAAAATTCCAAACACCTACCAGTAAACAGGTTTTACTCTTCTTTACCGCAGACGTTCACTATACTATTCTTCCAAGTAACCCGAAACACTTCAGTGATTAAAATACTTCAGAGCTTGACTAATGTAAATTAATAAGCTAACGTGTAAAGATGAATGTAGAAGGGCTGAGTATGCGGCTTAGAGGCACTCTGGTTTATATGTCCCCCTTGCTTTGGAAATAATAATGATGAGATTCGAACGCTTGTGCTACCAATGTAGAATACTCTTCAAGGCAAAATACAAAAAAGAAAAGCTGACTGCATAACCTAGAAGCCATCGAACTTTACTCCTCTTAAGAGCTTGACTGTCTTGTCCTGCTGAGGCACTGCTGCAGCAAGTGCTATTCGCAAAAGAAGTAAGCCTTTCCAAGCCCATGAAGAAGAAGAGGAGCCCCCTCACCATGCAAACGCTGCCACGTTCGAGCAAATGTTCCTTCTGGTGCAAACGGCTTTGCCCTTGTTCCAGCTGCTTCTCCTCTGGCTGACATCACGCTCCACACGCTTTATGATAAGTTTCAAAGTAGGCTCAATTTTTGGCCTGCGTAAAAGAAGCTCACAGGAAAGGCCATGTTCACTTCAGCATATTTTGCTACGCTACATATTGCGAAATCGCAAGAGGGAAGCCGCATAATAAAAATGTGTTACAAAATACAGATATTATTTTCCATCGGCACTCTGGTGGTGCTAGCTGTTCATATTATCAAGACGAAAATACATGGGATCCAGTGGCATTCGCAGAAGAAACACGCTGTCTATTGTCCATACGAAGAGCTTAGATATAAATTAGTAAGCACACTGAAAAAAGTTGGTGTCGGTAAAAACTGCCTGAAATTCGCACAATCCAGATAATGTGGAGAATAATATTGACGTAAACCTTTATTTCTACGGATTACGATAATTGGCCTCTTTAAAACACTGATTATGCTTGTGAAAACGGTAAAGGCAAGAACAGATAATTGTAAAGTGGCAATCGCAAAATCAAGAACCGGGCTGAAATTGAACAATACAATGACGGTCTTTTAACGGCCGCCCTGGTACAACTAACCCCCAATTACAAGGCAACATTGAAGGCTTTTTCTTGTAGAATCTGAGGGCCACAAAAGTATTTTAAGGTCGTACAGATTTCACCTGCGTGATTAAAGTAATAAGCGCGTTAAATCAGGGGAGCCCCAAATTTACTTGATACACTCCGCTAACATAAGTATGCAGACGCAAAAGAGGGAAGAAGGAAGCAATTAAACAGTATCATTTTTAAGAAATCTTTGTGAATCCCTATGGCCTTTCAAATAAAACATTTCTTGTCCCCTATTTATAGATAGCACTGCCGGACGTCACTGTAGTTGCCATGTTGGGGTGAAAGGCTGCGAACTAATATGGCACCCTTATCTCGAATACCACTGGACAATGTGAGAGCAGTGTAGCAGAAAGGGCCGTGGCGATGTCACGTGCATGCCATGTATCATTTGAAAACGAAAAGTGTATCTGAACATCGCCAACGCATTAAAAAACCCCGCACCAGGTGTGCATCACCCCAACACTTCTGAAGGACAAAACAGCGTGACTAAACGTCCGTATAGGGTGACTGACGCAGTTAACGGTGTGATTACATTATTCAATATAATTACTGGAGCGACAACAGCGTAAACGCACGTGTTGGTCCGGGGGACACGCCCGCTGGTGAGCCCACGCAGACTCCAATTGATACTTCAATCGCATTCTGGACTGCGTCATTCACCATGTACGCTGTATAGTCACGTTGATTTGTCTTTCAGGAGTGTTCATTCCATGTGGCGGGATCAGAGCAGAGCTCTTAGGCGCCTGCTCCTGTAGTTCCGCATTGTCGTAGGGCTTGTAGTAACCGAGTGAACGAAGAAGACACGCAAGGCAGAGTAGATAGTGCGAGCAACATAGCCCAGTATGAACTATGGGTGGAGTGCTAATTGGAGGGTGGTATGCAGAGGCTGCGCGAGACATTCTCCGCGTTGGCTACGCGCTGCGATGTAACACCAGAATGGCGAAGGACGTCGTGCGTTCGACGCTGCCCCCATCAGTTCCTGAGACAAAGAAAACGCTGTTTATCGCTGCAGCCTGAACGAGCATTCAGAGCAGAGATTCAGCGCCTACGACGAGGGAATGCAGATGTGCGCGACGATGGTCCAGCAGTTGTGCGCGTCGAACCACCCCAGCCGAGCGTCGGGAGGGTCTATGTACTTGCGTATGGGTCTGTCAGCAATTCCCATCGAAATATTTTCTAGTCTGATACAGTTTCCAAGCTGCGCGCCGCAAATTTGGACAAGGGCTTGCTGGTTTCTTGTTGTTTCCCCAGGATAACTGTTCTTGGTGGCGTGCTCATCCCATATCTGGCAGGTACAACTTGAGGGTTTTGAACTGTTTGAACTTATGGTTCTTTAAAAACCTAAATCGTGCCCCTTCAGTGAACATATATTATCGAATGATGCATATTCATATTCTAATGTGTGTCCCAACAGTAATTCGTATACCAGAAAAGAAATATTATTGTAGTTACGCCATGGACAAAGCAAGATCAAACGGTTGAAGTAGAACAAATCGAACAAAGTGCACTAGTCTGATCAGAGATTGAATCAATATACGCAGTAATAAGGCATCTATTTTTGCTAGACCTAAAACAAGGTATATGTTCGAAATATTTCGGAACCTTCTGAGGATTGTGAATATTATCTCCGCAGTTCATAGCAAGAGAGTGCATAGGTTGAAGTGGTATTTTGCAATAGGAAATATCCGCAGGGAGTACCACACAAGGAGATCTTTATTCCCCACAAGACCATTGCGTGCAGAAAAATGCAACAATGGCACTATTCCATCTCAGAGGCCATGTTGCTTAGGTCTTTGAAATTTGCCGACATTTCGTGGTTGTAATAACCACCTAGTTTTGCGACAGAAAAAGAACAGCCTGAACAAGCCCTCCAGAGCGTTCTGGAATAATGAAATGATATATATTCGTGGGTGTCACTGTGTCAGCTTCTAGTGCGTGCGTCTGGGTGTGTGCGTTTTTTGAGTTTGTGTGCGTGTTTGTGTGGGCGCTGTGTGTGTAGCCGCAATTTCAATCATCTGTTTGATTGAAAAGCTGAATCTGAATCTGAAAGCCGAAATTGAATCAAAAACCTAAAGCAAAGAGAAAGATCCACACTTACCTTATACCTTGTGGTTGCTAATTTTAGATCCGACTCAACCTACTGCCCCGACGGAAATGTTTTATATGTAGCTCCTAACGCCTATCCCGTTGTTGGCACGATTAGGATTACGTTTGCCCGCAATTAACATTATTTCCAATTGTCCCCTGCTATCTAGATGATATAATTGGCGCTGACTGAATAGCGATGTTTTGTCATTTTCAAAGTTTCCATCACATTGCTAAGGTTAACGACTCTCGTAACGGATGTGACGCAGAAAAACCAAAGCGGGTCGTTGGCTTTCATAAACCGGTATTGGTCGAAGAATGAAAAAGTGTCGATTTGAAACAGACGCAATGTAGATGATTTTAGAATACACAACTACGAATTTTGCCGGGTAACCAATAAAATACAACGTAGTTTAGCGTTTGCATCACTGGCCTAAACTGAAAGAACGAGCAATCACCTTGCTTTTACAATTCCCTGATTTCAAAGCACGATATAGTGTTCCCTTAGAATTCAAAGATAGCGGAGCCTAAATATTACTTACACAAAGCATAGGTTGAGCTAGCTGATAAATAAACAACGCGCGAAAAACTAGTTTCCCTAAAATTTGTCCTTTTCGTAGAAGTTCTTCGGTATGCCTGTTTTAAGCCAGTGTCAGGAAAATAGGTTCGGTTGTCAAATGCTCAAGTTATTGTCTAAACAACTGCAGCTTATTGAGGCCGGTGGAAATAGGATTGATTTGGATAATAGGTGTCTTTTGCACAACAAGGAAATCCGAAAAAAAAAAATTCCCCGCATTTTCCCGAGGGGAAGAATGTGAAAGTGCGAATGCAGGAGTTGAATTTGCGCGGTTCGGTAATGTTCGCGAAAGAGAGATCACACACACACACACAAAACTACAAAGAAAGAAAGATGCATTTATTCAAAGACACCTATTTGTGTTGTCGTTGTACTTGATTGCTAGAGCGGGTCTCAGCTTTGAAATTTCGTGTCAGTACTCCTTTAAGCGGGTGCATTAGCCCTTCTCACGCCCGATTCCTGGCCAATCCCCCAGGTGGGTATGTGCCATGTCAGCGGCCAGGCAGCGCGCGCCCATCTCCCCCCGTTGCCATGGAAGACGAGACGCGCGCGCACCCGCTGCTGTTGCTATGCGGACGGCGGCGGAATGCGGACGGCGGCGGACGCTTGAGGCTCGCTTAAGAAGTGCATTCGCACTTAAAATACCTACGGATCCTGGCAAGCCCTTGCCAACAGGCCAACAGGTAACCTGCTGGTGTCAACAGGTTAACAAATACGCAAAATGTACGCCCACTTTGAAAATGAAAAAGCGTCCAACATAAGCCCACTGCCTCCTTTATCTATTTCTCCTGGAGCTTCAACGGCAGTGGAAGGCTTTCAACTGGACCGTAAGGACACAATGGGCAATCCAGAGAAACATGAACAGCATTGTGTCCGTGTTTTGTTCGGCCATCCATTGTTTTCTCACATTCCAGCAGAATGTTTTCCAGGGATCATGAACCACCTCGTCCAAGCCCAAGCAATACCGAAAGAGCAGTTCGGTGTGACACGCCAGCTGACATTTGTGCTATCTAGGGGAGTTGCAACCTCCAGTGAGGACGCGATAAGTGGGGAAACACTCTTATCACGTAAATGCTTTCCACACAAAGCCCGTATCACGACTGGCCAGTCGGGAGATACAGCCGTGGGGACGAGGTGTGTCTGGGCGCTGCCACAAAGGTTGAAAAGCTATGAGTTGTTTCAGTTGTTTCAAGCCCTGTCCACACAGAATGAGCACTGAGTGTGCTCATGGAGGACAACGTGGTGTGTCAGCTGGTGTGGTGTCCGTATGGGGAGACCTGGGCCCCATTGACAATGTCTGGGGAATAATAAAAATCCCCCTTGCTAACGAAGTGACTGTGGCCCCACGGCTGACGAGTTGTGGAGTGCCGTCAGATAGAAATTTGAACTGCTTCGCTCCCGTGCAGAAATCGTAAAGTCCTTTACGAGTCGCTTCCTCGACGCCTTTGTGAGGTAATCGAAAATGACGGCCACTTTGCACATACCGGCTTGTAGTAGACCACTCGCTGTATCGCCTATATTGTTTTAGAAGCAAATTAACAACCGCAATTTTTTTTAGTCCTTGATGTGAACTTTACGTTCACCCCATACGCAGAAGCAGTGATTGCTTATCGCAGACTTGCCAAAATGCCAGTTTTTTTTACAGTCAAATAAATTAAAACAAAATGAGCACCCGACTACATGTAACGATGAACGGCAACGTTGCGCGCCTAATCGCACGCCACACGGCTACAGCTGTTGACAAAAATCGTGTCGCTCGCTCGAAGCACAGCGCAAGGCACCGGCGGTTGCCAAATTCGTGAGAAACGAAGTGCTGCGGCCGATCGAGAAAACTAACATGCATTGACTAGGCTAGAATGTGCATGCGCCCTCAGCTATTTCGACGTGATGCGCTCGCTTGGAAGGCGTCGCGCAAATAGTTATAGTGCACCGCTGCCCTGGTCCGATTTATTTTGTGGCCGACAGTATTCATCCTACGCATCACCCAAAAAAGAGGGAAAATAGTAAGAGTACCAAAATAGCAAACTAAATTCTGAAAGAATGCGAGAACCATATTGCCGGGTATCACATTGCTGATACAGAGAAGTAATAATTGTAGACTTCCTCAGTAGTAGTTTTGGTTTGAGGGAAGTGTAAAGGAGCGGAAATGCTAATGGATTATTTTGGAGTTCCAAAGGATGCCAGCTCACCTGCATGTAACCCAATGCGGGGAAAGGAAAGTAGAGGGGGAATTAGATGGTACAGCAAAGTGTCAATATAGAAAAAGAGAGAAGAAAAAATAAACACGGGGCTGAGTTAGACTAGCACATCAGTCAGTCCGTGCACCTCAGACAATGACGGGTCTCTCGAGGCCACAGCCGATACATAAGGCCGGTCGTCTTCAGGTAGTTGGGCAGCTGGCTGAAGACTTTCCGTTGGGTGGTGGCAGGCATTTCGACAATAGTTTTTCAGCATTTCCAGCCGTTGATACCGGCGCAGCAAAGGCCTTGCCGCTGGAGTGCTCTTGGAGCTCTGCTCTCGGCGACGCGGCAAGGGTCGGGGGCAGAAGCAAAGTAGGTGTTCCAGCGGCTCTGGTTGCAAACAGTCCACATAAGTGGGGCAGTCTTTGCGCCCGTGCCAGAGCTAGTGCTCCGCCACCTTGCAGCAGTCGACCTGTATTCTTATCGTCAGGCAGCGGGCGTCCCTGCTTATACGCCGAGGCAGCCGCTTCTACTCCAGGCCAAGCAGAAAGTGGTCGGGGTGCATCGTCCGCACCATCCGAGCCAGGCCGGTACGTGATGAATTCAAGGCGTAGACGTCCCGGGAGACTGGGCTACCCTCCTGTTTGGCCTCCCTAGCTAGGGCGTCGGCAGGGGGTTTCCCGGATACCCCAGTTGCACAACAACCCGTGGACTCGCTTGTCCCCGCGTCGGGAACCCACTATGTGCTTCTTGGCCACAAGGGAGCACCGTGGATAGCTAATACAGTTCTTGAGGTCGTCGGACGCATGCAGCCTTGAAAGAGCAGGCCCGGAATCGGCGAGGATGACCGCCCAGGGGTGTCCGTGGGGTCCCACTCGAGGAGGAGGTCATCGGCCCGTGTGGAGGACGACGTCGTACTCGTAACAGTAGCGTTAAAAGAGTTTAATCTGTCGAAGCAAAATTTGAAATATATAGAGAAGAAAAACACATATTTATTCAATATAAAGTACAAAAGCTAAAACTACATTGCTTCGAAACGTCTCTCACATAACAGGATTTTATTACAGCAGAACCTGCTTAGAGGTAGCCGATTTTTTACCCTAAATTTGCTTTGTATATGCGAAAGGAAGCTACTAAAGCGAGCTGTAGTGTTGTCAGTAATGGCGTCTGTGAGGCGAAAACGCCCTGATACAAATCCAACATGATGATGATGATAAGTGATCTTGGGTGAAGTGAAACAAAGAATCGCATCCCGTGGTCGGAATAGAACCTGGGTCCCCCGCGTTATGAATCCGTCGTTTAACCGATTGCTCCGTTTCAACACGGTCAAAACTCATTTTAAGCTCAGACTAAAACCCAAGACTGCTTCACAAGAAGACTTCGTGTTCAAATATTGTCCTCGTTAGACGGATGGGTGCATAATTTTTTTGCTTCAAGCCACAAATAATTTTGAATAGATATTTGCTGTGAACACCTAGCATGAACAAGGACAGGGCCCTTTCTGGGCACCAGCCATAAGAACAAACAACGGAACACGACGCTAGCTAATTAACACCTGATTTTCTAAAAACGCATCCAGGGGTAATCAATCCCATTAAAAATTGCAGTTCGAATAACAGTAGTAAAAATAACTTTAAAATTTATTTGTTATCTCTTCACCACATATAAAAAAGTGGAGTGCGCAGCGTCTTTTGGTTACGAATATGTGGTTCGCGGATTTCCTGTTGTAACTTTTTTTTTAAGTGTTGAAAAATGTGTCTGTGCGGAGCTAAATCCAAATTATACGATCATACACAACACATTAGTAGAAATGTTATAATTATCTGCGAAACATTAAATAAAACAAATATATACTCTCGGTCATTGCTTCGAGTGCCTCGTAATTCATCATGTAATGGATTGCTACCTTGTTATGTAACGCTTCAATTAACGGCTTCAATGACTTTTTCCTGCGAGTGAGCTGGTGCTTTCACGGCTTACGGCTCCTGTGCATTGTTTTTTGGTTTTCAGGACCTAGTCAAGTGGCTTGTTGCCTTCAACCTTCTTATCCTAGCCAATGTATGTTTGAAAGAAATTTCCACATAATCAATCAATTGAAATAAAATACTGGAAAAAAACAATCCGTTCACTAAGCCATGAATCTGCACAAATTTACGTTATTTGCGACCATCAGGCATTTATTTATTATTCCAAGTGTCTCAATGCACATTATATTTGATATGCAGAAACAGAATGCTTACGCAATATTAGGAAATTCGGTAAATTGCTGTATATTTTATTCCTCCGTAGACTAGAGACGAACGAATAATCTACTAAACAGAGCCATCCGTGGACAAGAATTTTTTAGTACGAGTAACCATCGGCGGCAGAAAATAAACAACGAAACTTTCACCCGCTCCAATAATAACTACTCACAGTTGCCATAACCCAGGGCGCAATAAAAGCCTCATGGCATAGAGAATCCCGGTACTCAAGGCTTAGTGCGGTGACCAACTGTGCTATTCTTGAAGGGGAACGAATTCCCACTATCTGTGAAATATGCAGAGTCAATAATGTCCGCCTCTGACATGACCTTCATTAGGACAGGCCAAACGACCGAGGAAATGGAAAAATGTGGCTCCAATACATGCTGTGAAGGCGGTTAGATTGCGAAGCCATTAACGACACCACAAAGATTACCCCTCCGGCGTCACTTGAATTTACATACGTGGCTCTACAAAAAAGGAAACCAGATTTTGTGGAAGCTGTTACCTGGGTTTCGCAGGGGCGGCGTTCCGGACGCAGCAGCGATAGCAAAAAGAAAACAGAGAGGAGCGCCTCTTGGCGCTCTCGTCAGTATATATATAGATATATATATATATATATATGTAACGCAGGAGACATGGCGTCCGTCGAACCAACCCCTTTATTAACAACTTCTTCTTCATCGTCAACCAATATCACACCGCACCTTCTCTTGGTGGCTAATCTCCCATTCCGGCCAACTGCACTGCACCATCCATCTGCGGGGCGTCACACGCTTCCCCCTCCCCCTGAGAGAGTGTTTGGTGTAGGGGCGGATAATATCGTCTTAGCCTCCCCACATGGACAATGTCAGTCTGACGACCTAGTGGAGCCACGCTGCGGTCGATCTCGTAGTTTACCGCAGAGATCTTGCGTAGGACACTATACGGCCCTTCCATTATCGCGCAGAGTTTGCCGCGGTTAGGATGCCAGGGTGACTCATATAACACACAGTCTCCCACCTGGAGCTCTGACGGAAGAAACTTCTTGTCGTAGATGAGCTTATTCTTCTCGTGATACGCCAGGGAATTGCGGACTGCGTTTGCGCGAGCTTCTTGCAGGGTTTCGGCAGTGTTGGAGAGGAGACAGGGGGCATGAGAAAACATGGTGGGTAGCCGGTGACTTCATGAGGTGTCCTGTTGTACTCATCGACAACCTCTGGAAGAAGGCGTGTCCATGGTTTTCGCGGTTCGCCGTTGATTTTGCAGCGGAGGCGAGTAACTATGGACTGATTAGTGCGCTCGTTTAGGCCATTACACTGCGGTCGTTGAGAAGTTGTGAAAAGCTGATGAATGTTGTTGTGTTTGAGGAACTGCTTGAATTTGCCTGCGGTGAATCCTGTTCCGTGGTCGGAGAGGAACTTCCGAGGCTTTCCAGCAATGAAGATGCTCTTCAGACCGAAAATGTACGCATCGCACGTCTCATTTCGGTGCGGAAAAGCCCAAACATAACGAGTGGCATGATCAACGGCCAAGTGAATGAACCTTTTTGGAGAACCGTAGTTCGCAAAACCTCCGATGGTATCCATGGCCAGAAGATCAAATGGTTGTTCAGCTGGTGGTAGGGACTCCAAAGATCCGAAACGCTTGGTCTTCGTCTTCTTGCAGCGCTGACAAGTGTCACAGTGGCGAATGTATTTTGAGACGTCGGTGATGATGTCAGGCCAATAATATTGTGGAGACAAAAGTCGCAATGTCTTCTTGACTCCAACGTGACCAAAAGCGTCATGAGCCTTCTGAAGAAGAGAAGATCGCAAATCGGCAGGAACGTAGACTTTTCGAATCCCTCTACGCGCCACAATGGCCATTCCGTTCTCAATGACGTGCTTGCAAGGCGGTTTGTCGTTGGGATGATCTTGCAGTTGCTCAGCTGATAGAAGCTGAATAATCGGGCTTCGCGATAGTGCATCAGCTTCGATGTTGTCAGTGCCCTTTTGGTGCTTGATATTGACATCGTACATGGAGAGCTTCAAGGACCATCGAAACAGACGGCCTCGCGGATTCTTGATGTTTTTAAGCCACTGTAGCGCAGCGTGATCGGTAACCACCGTAAAAGGTTTTCCATGCAGATAGCAGTGCCATTTGTCGATAGCGTCAATAATTGCCAAGCATTCAAGCTCTGTGATGGCGTAATTGACTTCGTGCTTGAGCAGCTTGCGTGAGTGGTATGCAACTGGGTGCTCCCGGCCTTCTTCATCAGCCTGCTTCAAAACGGCGCCGATACCTTTGCTGGACGCATCACAGTACAGCACACAAGGTTTGGAGGCATCGTAGATGGCAAGAACCTTCTCTTCCGTGACACATTTCTTCAGCTTAGCGAAAGCCAGTTGGCAGTCAGAGTCCCACTTCCACGTAGCGTCTTTGCTGAGGAGGCACGTCAGTGGATGGGCAATTTCACTGAAGTGAGCGATGTACCGACGGTAAACATTCACGGTACCGAGAAAACGCTGCAGCTCTTTCGGGCGCGATGGTGTGGGAAAACGCAAAATCGCCTCCACGTTGCTTCGTTTCGGAGTGACTGCGCCATTTGAAACCCTGTGTCCCAGGTACTCAATGGATGTTTGTGCGAACTGACATTTCTTCATTTTGAGCCTGACGCACTCGTTTAGAACGGCGTCGAGATGCTTCAGATGGTCAGAAAACGTGTCAGAATACACCACAATATCATCGAAGTAGTTCGTGACATGCGCTAAGCGGTGTTTTGCTAGGATGGACTTGACAGCCCGCTCAAAAGTGGCTGGGGCGTTACGGAGACCGAAAGGCATAACAAGCCAATCGTAGTGACCGGTACGTGTCACAAAGGCTGTTTTCGGAATGTCTTCCGGGTGCATCTTGACGTGCCAGTAACCCGACGTGATGTCTAACGTTGAAAAGTACGTCGATTTCCCGAGAGAGTCTAGAACGTCGTCAATGCGAGGGATGGGTTGGTAGTCGGGCACTGTCACTGCGTTCAGTTTGTGGTAATCTATGCAGAAACGTGTGCGCCCTTCTCCTTTTTTCTCTGCCAGAAGTACCGGGGCAGCGTACGGAGACGTAGACAGCCGTATTACGCCTTGCGTGAGAAGGTCGCTGACTTGTCTGTCCATTTCGACGCTATCGGCTTCTGAGCATCGATAGGGAGCCCTGCGGATGGGGACGTTGTTTGTGACGGGAATGCGATGCATCTCGCTACTGATACACCCAATGTCAGTTTGTGATTTGGAAAAAATGTTCTCATACTTGTGGAGAAGTTGCTTAAGTGCAGACCTCTGGGTTTCATTTAGGTGGGCCAAATCGGAAGCTTGAGGTTCCTGTACACAAGCGTTTTTGTCAGCCGCGTAACGGACTTGTGGGCGTTGGGAGTGGAGGACATCATTTCCTTGGCGTAGGGTCAGGGTGTCGAGGTATAGAAACAAGTTGAAGAGGCAGGCGCTGTCCAAGCCAAGAAGTAGATTGCTCTTCATTCCTTGCGGAGCGTGCGCTTCTATTTCCTTGGTGATTTTTCCGATTCGTACTTTTATATTGACGCGACCCAAAGTTTTGGTAGATGATGTTACTTGATCTACAGTGATGCATGAATCTCTCATTATTTGTAGGCGAAGGGCTGTCAGCACTGCTTCGCTGATACAGGTAATTGTGGCTCCGGTATCAAGAGTAGCACTGACTGGGTGCCCGTTAATGAGTGCATCAAAGTGAATTAACATAGCTTTGGGTCGCCCTCCTCGTTTCCCTGGTTGGTAGCGAGGGCGGAAATGCTTGCGCGTCGTGGGCATTCATTGTGCCAGTGCATCTGTCGTGGCAAGCCGGCCATGGCGCAATGCCTGCATTCGGACATGGGTGCTCGGCCCGGCGTATTAGGCGGACGCTGATGGGAATTGCCGCTCGGTGCATTGATCTGTGCGTGTCGACCTGGTGGAACGCGGTGCGACTTAGCTCGGTTCATACCAGCCTCTACTCTAAGCGCAGCTGAAAGCCACGCTGCTGGGGTGGGTGGAGTAAGCCCGGCAAGAGCCATTTTCATTTCAGCAGGAAGGCCGTCGATGAGCCCTGATATAAGGTTTGCGTCCTTAGTTCAGCGAGGTGTCCCAGACACATTTTTTCATCGTAATACTCCTTGAGGCTCTGGCCCGATTTCAGGCGGCAATGAATGAACTGACGGAATGGATCCGCGATGGCGCTTGTGAACTGTTCGGTCATGCATGCAACGAGGTCCTCCCAAGCTGTGCCAGTGTCAAACACCTCGGTAAGGTACCAACGGAAGGCCTCACCTTCAAGGTAATCGGAGAAATTCAACAACTTGTCTCGCTCGGTCCATGCAGCGGCCGCAGTCTTCACCTCGAAGAGTCGGAGCCACTTGTCAAAGGGAACATCGCCGCTTGGTCCCGAGTACTTGGGGATGGTGATGGCTTTCTTGGATGTTGTCATGATGCGGGGTTGCACGGTAAATCCTGTCGGCTAGTGTAACGCAGGAGACATGGCGTCCGTCGAACCAACCCCTTTATTAACAACTTCTTCTTCATCGTCCACCACTATCGCACCGCACCATCTCTTGGTGGCTAATCTCCCATTCCGGCCAACTGCCCTGCACCATCCATCTGCGGGACGTCACATATATATATATATATATATATATATATATATATATATATATATATATATATATATCATCATCATCACCAGCCCATCTACGCCCACTGCAGGGCAAAGGCCTCTCCCATTATTCTCCAATTATCTCGGTCCTGTGCCAACTGCGACCAATTTATCCCCGCAAACTTCTTGATCTCATCTGCCCATCTAACTTTCTGCCGCCCCCTGCAACGCTTGCCTTCTCTAGGGATCCACTCTGTTACCCTTAATGACCAGCGATTATCTTGCGTTCGCATTACGTGCCCTGCCCACGTCCATTTCTTCTTCTTAATTTCTACTAATATGTCTTTAACACCAGTTTGCTCCCTGACCCACTCCGGTCTCTTCTTGTCCCTTAATGTTACACCTATCATTTTCCGCTCCATTGCCCGCTGAGTCGTTCTCAATTTAAGTTGAACCCTCTTAGTGAGCCTCCAGCTCTGCTATATATATATATATATATATAAAGGAAATGAGGGGCTCGTAGAAAATAACACAAAAATAAGGGTTGGCAGTCAGGAAAACCTCGGAAAGCAAAGGGGAGGTTGTGGTAGGTCATTGAAACAGATAAAGAATTTGGAAAGAAAGAAAGAAAGCGGAGAAAAAATGCCCGCCAGGTGGAATCCGAACCCACGACCTCCAGAATACCGTATCTGGTGCGATGACCACTACGCTACCGGCGGGGCGATTTTCCCCCCGGCTTTCTGGGGTATTTATATCACTGTAAATTTTCCTCTGCTTGGGGGTGGTAACCATGTTTCTGGCAGTATCGGAGATAGCGGCGCCGTAAATATATAGACACACATTCCACTCCGGGAGAACTGCGACGTATTACACAGGTCAATCACATTATGGTGAATTTTGGAGCACACGGCTGTTTCCGAGAGCCGAACTTTGATGCATCAAACGTAGAAAACAGCACGGCGTACACGCTCCATATAAAAATTGCACTGTACACAAGCGCTTACCGGCACTGCGTTATCGATTATCCAAGCGCAGAGACAGACCTTGACAGCTCGGAGCACATTTTGGAGCACTCGACAGGCGGGCCCACGATGAACTGGACTGAGCGGTTGTCTAGCGCTGGCGACCGGGTCGTGTTATATGTATATTTTATATTCGGAGATGAGCATATCTTTTCACACTTGATAGAAAAAAAAACACCGTGCACCGCACAGCAGACGCTGGTACTCGTGCTTTTTCTGCTTCGACGCGTATCGGAGGCATTCTTTGTCGTACCTTCTGCAAGTGCTTGTGGTTTTGATATCACAATCAAGTTGCGCGACGCACACCGTCCCCGCATGTCGCCGCACCATGTTGCCGAAGGCCGATGGGCGGAGCCAAGTCGTGCTGGATGGCCGACCCGGATGAATTCACTCGCCGAGTGAATTTGGCCTCGGCGTCCAACTTGGCCTGGCACAGCCTCTCCGACAGGGCACGACAGGCTGAGTCGGACCATGTCGGGCTCAGTCGGACTACGAAGAAAATAGGCTTTAGTGGAATCTAGTCTGCTGCTGTAATACCACGGCAGCAACTCACTGCTGACCCAGTGCATACGTGTTTTCTACACCTGCTGCCAGTTGCTCTACCTCCCAAGAAATTTTGACCAGTGGCTTCGAGATCAACTTTTCCTCGCCGCCATTTCTGCTTTGGTTTTGTCCCTTTCTGTTCGGTTTTGGCTGACTTACTACTTATGAAATAAAAGTGGAAGCCAACTTGAACAGGCTTTTCGGAAGATGCTGACAATAGAAAAAAGTCTGCCCCTTATTACTGTTGGTACCTAATGAGAATCGTTTAAACAATAAAAATTACAAGAAACTGGCAGAAGGAAAAGGGAAGTTTTAATTTTTATTTGTAGCAAAACATACGCACTGTTAGCCGTTCAATAAAAGCCAAGTGACCTACGAGTGATTGCTTGCTGAAAAATAGTATTTCAGTGCAGTTTTTAATGCATTTTTACGAAACGGGAGCTGTTTTATTTTGCAGTTTATATTCATCGCCCCTGCAGCCGCCATTGGGACTTTCAGCTCTGTTCCAAAATAAGTCAGGCAAGCTTTCACTCACGCGCAAGACGAATGTCAAAACTTTTGTAGGTGAGTATTCCCAGAGGCATATTGAAGATTCAGTATCGTTGTTTATTTGCCTAGTTGTGGTGCTAGTAATCGTCGTCATATGCATCGACGAGGTCGTCGTCTTCTTCGGGCCAGTTCGAAGCGCAAATGATTCTCAGCATTTTAAACTTCCACCAGCTCGTCGCCATTGACTCCAGGCAGCTGTGGCGGTATCTGCGAGTCGTATCGGGAAGGATGGGCACATCGATAGCCGTGTCCCCGATTATCCCAAATGCCTTGCAGAGAATGTGGTGGCCGTTCTGACGCCTTCCAGGCAGTGTGTTTTTTTGAGCTGTTAAATTAGCTCTCTGGGTTTTTCCCATGTCCGGTAGCCCTTGACGACAGCGCTGGAGGTTTCTTGCCTTTTTTCCCTATAGCCACAGCGTGAACCTGGGACTCGGCGCCCGCCGGGACATACGCGCTCCCGATTGCTGAGAATTTTTTCGCTCCTCCCGATTTTTTGGAGTACCTTTTATTTTCCTGCAGCCTCTGCGCACGCTGAGGACGCTGGGCGGTCACCGTGAGGCAGGAGGTCACGAGGGCTTCGCATTTTCTTGGTATTTGTTTCTGCAACAGAACACTTACCGCCTCTTATAAAAGCATTGGTGTTAAAAAAACATTCGCCGTTATTTTTGGTGTGGCGATGTCATCAAGCCATGGGTCATTTCCAATGTCAACAGTACAGGCCAGCGTAATGCTGCAGCAGGACTTCTGATGTGGATAAAATGAACTACCCTTTCTTAAGAGAGAGATGGTTAAAATGCGAAGCTTTCTCCCATTTAACCCTAGTCAAAACCAAAGAATGTGTGCTGCCAAACGATATTTTGCGTATTGCCAGAGGCCCAGTCCGTTTGGAAAAACATCCCACTGTTATGGTATGCGGTGTATGCTTGGTGTACCTTTTGTGAATCCCAATGCTTAATGTTGGCTTTGATGTAGTGTGTTTTTCTCGCATGTCAACGCCATCAGGAAGGCATAGAAAACTTCGCTTTAAAATGGGCATACAACAAAGAAACTGTAACATATATGTGACTGATTGTGTGCACAAAATTAATACCTAGCTATTTAATTCCTTTTCTGTGCAGCCGTGTTCCCCGTTTATAATAGAGAAAGTGTTCCCTACGACAAAACGCTGAAGTTTACGTCTGCGCCAGGAGCTGGGTGATATGCAGCGCAAGTAATATCATCATCAAAGGCCAATTTATGTCCACTGCGGAACGGGAGGCATCCCCATTGACCTCAAACGAGTCGTGGACTGCATTGCACTATACCATTCTTTACTCCCAAATTTCTATATTTCTTCCCCCCATTCAGGTTTCTGTACTTATAAAGAGAAGCGCCCGACTGACGTACTGATTCACAGATTCATCAACGCCCAACCAAACCTGCTACACCTACAGACTTGCAATTTTAAATGCGGAGCATTTCTTAGTCTCGCCTGGTCCTCCATCGTTGATGGCGGCGCCGTCCCACCGCTTACTGCGCATGCGCAACTCTCCTCATTACACCCAAAACTCCGCGATACTACACTATAAAAAAAGAAATAGTTAGCGGCGCCCGGTTTCGATCGCACGACTCTCTGGCCGCAACGGGAGGTACGCGGTGCTCTTCCCACTACATTACAAATCCGGGTCAGGAGCAAGTGCTACGAACGCGCCTTATGTCCTTGGCTCATTCAAACTACGTCAAGAAGCTACTGATACAACGAAGGCACGCGAAGCTGAACGTCAACGGAAACGACGAACTGAAAACTTTAGAGGGGTATGCTGAATTTCCCGTGGGAAAGCTGTGGCGCGAAGCGCCACGCGCCTTGCAGCTCAACCAGCCCCGTCCGCAGCGCCTCTGATGCTTATTGTGGCAGGATGCCCCTAGGGATTGGCCAACCAAAAAATCCATCACGAGATAGGTTCGCGTTCAACCACCGTC
This sequence comes from Haemaphysalis longicornis, assembly GCF_048455015.1. NCBI lineage: Eukaryota > Metazoa > Arthropoda > Arachnida > Ixodida > Ixodidae > Haemaphysalis > Haemaphysalis longicornis. The sequence goes on from NW_027526245.1 coordinate 55,902,781, forward strand.
GTCATCTTCCCGTAGGGGAACCACCGAAGAAGAAGAATGAGAAGACATTTCTGAATATTTTTTTATTATTCTCCTCCTTCTCCCTTCTCCTTCGTCTTCTTCTTCTTCTGATTTTTCTTTATTTAGTCATTTATTTATTTATTTCCTTTTTTTTTGTTTCAATATTGACGAAATTCCAAACTCAATTCCTCCAACACAAGAAAGAAAAAGCTTCCAATTATTCAAATTTTCTTTGAATCGTCCACCTAGGCAGTAATCTCATTCGAATTAACGACTGATGTTTGGCCAATACCCTGATTGGGTATGCCAATAATATCAAGGAACAACAACAACAACAACAAAGCTGCGAAGAGGAGGGCGTGTACATTGCTCTCAGCCGGTGCACCAATGTCAACAACCTTTCACTCACCAAAGCTGACGGAGACTACCGATTCTACCACAGAGACAACATCGACAAGAACATGATGGACGAGTTTCGGCGCCTCGAGAACCACCGCCTACTCACCGTAACACAACAGCACTTGCGTGCCTTTGCCACCGGTGTGGACCCGGACGCGGAATTCCCTCTGGCGCTAGCAAAAACCAGATCACTCAACATAACGGCAACCCAATTTAACCACACGGAACCGCCACGATGCTTCGCATCCTCATCAGGGTTCCCCACGGGAAGATGGTGTAATTTTTTTTGTATTACTTTTGTATGATGACACTAATGGCTCACTAAGGCGGAATTTTTTGAAATTTTGCTCCAAAACGCGAGACAAGGGCGAAATTGCGTTGTTGTAATTACGTGAATATCTTCCTCAAGGATGCTCCGCTAGGGGGCCGCCGCAAGCAGTCACGACTCACACCGACTCCCGTTTTAACTGCCCATTGGACCGTACCATCGCCTCCCTGTTTTCTTTTTGTGTGCATATTGCATCCGCTAAGAGTTACGCTACCTGGGGATACCCTCGTTTCTGTCTGTGAGTGCCCATCCGACTAATTAGTGGCTGTCTGAACGCTCCACCGTGCCGGCGGGGCGCTAGCCCTAATGGCCACCGCCGCGCCGCCGAACCTGCCAGCCTCCGGGCCTGCCGCTGCCCTGCCTGCAGCCACCGACCCGCTCCTGTCTACCCTGGACACAACCACTCAGAGCATGGACTTCGACGAACTAAGCGGTCGCACGATTCATCCCAACGGCCCTTGGACGAAAATTATCCAAGCTCGCAAGAATAACAAATCAAAGCCGAAAGCTGCGTCTCCTACGCTTGTCGCTACAACAACCGCCGCGCCGAACGCCGCTTCTCCAACAACCCCTGCTGCCACCACAGTCGCCCCTGTCGGATCCGCGTCAGCTGCCGGCATCCTGCCCACACTCCGCCAGCCCCGCGTTCGCAAGCCCGTCACCCCAAGCCTACCAGATTCTGAGTACGTCATCGTCTTCCGTCCCCGCGCCGCAGGCACGGTCGCGTGCTGCTCAACTAAAGACATTGTGACCGCACTCGTTGCAGCTAGCAAGCTTCCTCCAGAACAGTTTTACGCGTCCATAACACTGCAAATACAACCCGCACAAAATCTGCTGGTGGCCTCAACTGCAAATGAAGATCACGCCCTTCTGCTGAGCACTGTCGATCAACTTGCTCTCACGACCGGCATTCTGGAACTGTCGCCCTACCTGAAACCCCCGCCTTGCATGGTTCGCGGCGTCATACACGGCCTCGATGAAGGCAGTTCCAACGAAGACCTAAACGACCTCCTGGGAGCCAATGGACCCAGTCTACTTCACGCCAGACTACTGGGACGAACATCATCAGCCCTTTTGACGTTCCAGGGACCCCACGTGCCCTTTTAAGTAAAGGTGGGCTGTCTGCTGACCAGGTGCCGACCGTACCGACGAGCAGTGCAGTTTTGCCGCATTTGCGGCGACGTAGGCCACAGACAGGAAATTTGCCCGCGGCCGGACGAGCCGAAGTGTATCGCTTGCGGCACCCCGAGCCCCTCCTCCGACCACAACTGCCAGCCCAGCTGCAAGCTGTGCTCCCTTCCACACATCACAGCGAGTAAAGACTGCCCCAAGCGTTTTCTTCCCCGAACAACAACGAAACCCAAGACTTCGGCCGACCTCGTCGCACAGAAGTTCAACATTCCACCAGCCAAGCCTTCCCACCACGTCACCCAGGTAAGCTGGTCGCAAGTGGCTGCGCCTTTTCCCACTGCTCAACATGCCGACTTCCCCCCTCTACCTACTCCTGTCAACACACCCCTTTCCCCACCTTCTTCCCCCTCTGAACTGACACTCTCCCAAGCACAAGCTCAATTTCAACGACAACTCAATCTCTTGATGGAACGAGTTGACAAGCTTGAACATCAAACGCAGGAACGCCTAATTCAGATAGAGACTCAGAATGCGCTACTAATAGAAAAGATCAACACACTCCCAGTCTTCCAATCGCCCGAGGAAACAACCGTCCTCATCGATCGAAAAATCACAGAGGCCCAAACCACAACGACCAACCTCATCCTCCGAATAGAAGACGCCCTCACCACACGAACAAAGGCAATCGAACAACAAATCACGGCCATGAACTCAGCGCTCGTGAACCTTACGAAACAAGTCTCGGACCTCCCAAGTCGAGAACATACACCATATCCAAAGAAACAGAAGACCTACCCTCAACGAGACGTGGAAATGGCAGCAACTCTTGGTGCACTCCAACATGAATAATAATCCGCAAGCCATACAACGTCCCTTAACCATATGGCAATGGAATTGTCGTTCATTTCAAAGCAAGCGTATCTCCCTCTTACATCTCAGTCAGGACAAAAAACCAGATGTCATTGCCCTCCAAGAAGTTGATACCGCCCCTGTCACCCTACGGGATTACGAAACACACGTCTCACCAGCCTCCCCTCGCACGGCAATCCTGGTGGCACGCCATCTCACCGCGCAGATTATCGACATTCACTCCCGAATTGGCCATACATTTATAGAAATTCTTCCTACTTCACCTACCACGCCTAGTATATTCCTGCTTAACGTGTATAGCCCCCCACGAGAATCACTCGCTTCGCTCGACCACCTCGTCCAACGTGCCCTCTGTCATTCTCATAGGCACCCTTTACTATTATTGGGGGACTTCAACGCCCCCCACACCTCATGGGGTTACTCTTCGGACAGACGGAAAGGCCAGGATTTGTTCACAACCGCGAATCACCACCAACTATCTCTGTGGAATGACTTGACCACTCCCACTCGAATTGGCAACAGCGTCACCCGTGATACAAACCCTGACCTCACCTTCTCACGCAACATCTCCCACCTCATCTGGGAACGCCTCGACGAAACCCTCGGAAGCGATCACCACATCATCCAAGTGACTCTCCCTCAACATAAAGCAAAAACGCGCATTGGACAAGCTACCCTTACTGACTGGAAAGCCTTTCGCTAAGATCCTAACCCACTCCCCACCACCATCACGAACCTTGATTAATGGGTCTCTCAAATTCAAGAAACCGTATCCCGGCACAGCAAAACTCTCCCTCTTACCTCCGAAAACCCAGTCATGGATGCTCATCTTCTCCACTTATTAGACGCCCGCAAGGGCCTACTTCGCCGATGGAAAAAACAAAAACATAACAAGAAACTCCGCCGCCGGATCAACGAGATCACCCAAGAGGCAGCCCAATACGCCCTCACGCTACATCAGCAAAACTGGGCTACCTTTTGTAACAGCTTGCAAGGAACGCTTGGAACTACAAAGACATGGCACATACTGCGATCGCTTCTCGGGGACAAACCCTCCAAATCTGCCACGGCACATCACCTCAAACGTTTGCTTCACAACTACCCCGGACCCCAAGACCAGCTACTCTCCGATATCAAAACCACCCTATTTGGGCCTCCTCCTTCTTCTACAATAGGTCATCCAGACTACTCAGGGGCCCCAAATCCCACCCTAGATGCCCCTTTTACAATTCAAGAACTTCAAGACGTCCTGGCCAAGCTCACCCGCAATACCACTCCCGCCCACGACCGCATCAATAACAAAACCCTGCGTAACCTCGACAACGACTCTCTCCAAGCACTACTCGACTTTTTCAACTCGCAATGGACCCAAGGCACTGTTCCAGCCCAGTGGCGACATGCGGATATAACACTTGTCCCGAAACCTCACAAACCGCTCTCCATTAATAATCTCCGCCCGATCTCCCTGACATCATGTCTTGGCAAGCTTTACGAACACCTCATTCATACTCGCCTTACAGCCTATCTTGAAGACAACAACCTAGTCCCGCATACGATGATTGGTTTTCGAGCTCACCTTTCAACGCAAGACGTCCTGCTCCAAATCAACGAAGAGGTTCTGGACCATCTCAGCACATCCACCCCACGAGCCATCCTGGCTCTAGACGTCAAAGGAGCCTTTGACAATGTCTCCCATGCTGCCATCTTAAAGAACCTACAAAGCACCAATTGCGGCCTCCACACCTACAACTACGTACGTCAATTTTTAACTGGCCGGACAGCTACGATCGGAATCGGTGACCTCCGTAGCTCTGCTTTCCACCCACCACCCAAGGGCACGCCACAAGGCTCAGTAATATCCCCACTCCTCTTCAACGTCGCACTTCTCGGGTTACCACCAGCTCTTGACTCTCTTTCTCACATTCACTACGCACTCTACGCCGACGACCTCACCATCTGGACTATTGGTGGATGAGTAGGTGACCAGGAAGACTCACTCCAGCAAGCTATCAATGCCACTCTCACCTATTTGACAACCTGCGGACTTACTTGCGCCCCGGAAAAATCGTCTCTACTCGTTCTCCGCGCCCGCTCTCGTGGCAGACGCCCACCTCCACCGCCTGAGCCCTCACTCACCATACAGGGTAAACCCGTTCCCAAGGTGACCGTTCTTCGGGTACTAGGACTTCAAATTCAACAAGATGGGGCTGGCCACGCAACTCTCACCCAACTGCAAACCACCGTAATGCAACTAGTCGGCCTCATTCGACGAATCACCCACCGCCGTCAAGGCCTTAAGGAGCGCGACACTGTAAGCCTTGTACAGGCTCTCCTAATAAGTCGCATAACATACGGCACGCCGTATCTCACACTAAAACCTGCTGAAAGTAATAAATTAAACGCCCTCATACTGAGAAGTTACAAAATGGCACTTGGGCTACCTATCACCACGTCAACAATCCGTTTCCAACAACTCGGGGTTCACAACACCCTTGAGGAGCTCATCGAGGCGCATCTCACCAGCCAAAAAGAACGCCTCCTCCTGACAACCACCGGTCGCTCAATATTAAGTCGTCTCGGCTATCCGCTCCCCCCACCGGAACATACTCTTCAACGCATTCCACCAGCTATCCGTCGTCACATCACTGTCTCCCCTATACCCCGCCATATGCACCCAACGTATAACCAAGGCCGCCGCAAGGCGCGGGCTGCCCACCTCTACGTCAAGTACGGATCTCGGGACGACACTCGATACGTGGATGCCTCTCCATACTCCTCTCACTCAGCCCACACGTCAGCCGTTGTCGACTCCACAGGAAGTCTTGTGAACTCAGCTACCACCCCTACCAACAACATAACAACAGCAGAAGAAATTGCAATTGCCTTGGCCGCCCACACCGATCTAGAGTACGTGACGATCCTGACAGACTCCCAGACCGCTTTCTGCCACTACCAAGCTGGACGAATCTCGGCCCTTGCCCTCCGCATTCTTGTCCAACGATCAGCGCCAATTCCCGATATCCGCATCGTGTGGACACCGGGTCACACGGCTCTCCCTGGGAAGGAGGCGGCCCACGCCTCTGCCCGCGCCCTCATACCCCGGGCACCCACGGGAGCCGACGACCCAAGTGCTTCTCCGCCCATACCCCTCCGCTACGCTGACATCCTTGCCCATTTACGCCGACAACGCCAGCACTTCTCTCCACCCCATCCGAACCTTCCCAAGACCGACGAGTGCATCTTACGACGGCTGCAAACCAACACCTTTCCTCATGGCACACGCCTTCATGCTATGTATCCTACACAGTACTCTCCAAAGTGCACACACTGCCCATCCCCATGCACCCTATACCACATGGTGTGGGAGTGCCACCTAACCCCAACTCTACTCCCCCTTCCCAACCCAACCCCTGAGCAGTGGGAGGGCCAGCTGGCTAGCGGCGACCTGGGTGACCAGCAACAGCTGATATCCCGGGCGCAACTGGCCGCACGTGCCCAGGGCCTCCTGGACTGAGGACACCCCCCACAAGAGAGGAACGGCTCAACTAACTCCGTTCCAGCTCAATAAAACGTTTTCACCACCACCATATTCCTCACGCGCTCAAACAACGAAGTGCTTTTTGCTGATTTATTTATCCCTCAAAAATGGCTATTGGGTGATTTTGCATTTTGGAACATAATGGTGTTCTAAGAGATCATTAAAAAAATTGGTTTTAACCGATAAATGCTGCTCATAGAATGCGCGAAACCAATGTTTATGATTTCAGCCTGCGACATCAAGAAAAGCGGAAAAATTGTATTGAAATGATATGCCTGACGCATCGAAAGGGCCTAAAAAGTGTCGTCAACGCCAGCCAAACTGCGGATTTAAATTCCTCCGGATTTCATGAGCATCTAGTGATTATGTTGGAGTAGCTGAATACTGCTGAATTATTAATAATTATACCAGGCTCAGAGTGAAAAGCGCTGAAACACTTTTTATGGTGTTGCTATTGTTATTGGAAGCCAGTTGAGGTATTGAACTGCTTTTTGTCGCTAAGGTAAATGTGACAGGTATCTAAACACTGTTTTACAAGATCATTCCACAACACCGAACTGATATGAACAGTCATTATTTCGGGAAAACTCTGTTTTCACAGATTGCTCAAGTGATGACGCACAATATCAAGAAAGAGACGACAGCAGTGGCTATACAAGAAGGGAAAGCGGAAACCGCCGTTCCTCCGACGCACGAGACGGTCATAGATACGATCACGAAAATCTCCAACCAAACAAACGACTTCACAACAATAATTGAGAACGTTGAAACCAAATGCGGTCAATTAAAAGTGAGAATGACGCTAGAGGCACACTTCAAACACAAGACAATGACTACCATGAGAACAGCGAAAGACGAGATAAGAAACAAGCGGCGACCGTACTGAAAAAAATCATACCATAATCTCAACGATGCTGAAGTACGAGGTTATGGAATTGTTTTGGAAGTTGTTATGGAATTGTTATAGAACTTGTTTTCCCATGCGCTCTTAAGGCCTATAACGGCCGACCGTTCTCTGGATCACTTCAAGACCTGCTAGAGCATCTGATTTTAAGCAGAGTACTGCATTCGCAAACGAGAGACCCGGAACCAGTACTCCTTTCCTCATTCCTGTCACTACTTCATAATTGCTATACAACCAGAGAGGTCTAGCTTCATTATAGCAGCGTTTCGCTTTCCCTTACCCTTAAGGTCCCCCACTTGAGTTCTAAGTAGTTATCCCCTTCGCTTTTCCACACTCCGAAATAATTGTATTCCTTGAATCTGGGGAATTGGACATGCTGGACTAGTACCGCATGAATGCTAGGGTCATTGAAAGCCATTATACCCGATTTTTCTACGCTAAAATTTGGCCGTGGCCGATGGCTTCCTGACGGGTAATATTTATGAACATTTGCATATCGGTATGGTTATCAGGTAAAATAACAATTATGTATGCGTGTAACATTCCCGGAGTAAGGCGTTCACCACATCATTTTGCAACATATGCGTTCAGTTGAACCGTAATTTATTTTCTTCTAGTTTGTATTCCAACCCTGCCACGTAAATCATAAACAGTGTTGGGCTTAATTGGGCATCCCTGTTTGTCACCGATGGGTGTTGACCGGCTGTGGGCGTACTCCGCCCCCTAGCCATCATCCACTCCGTGAATGATGGATAGGGGGCGGAGTACGCAGACTCGAAATGACATCCATGTTGCGCCCTGAGTGACATCCGATTTGCGACCCCACCGTCATTCGCTTTGAGCCGTGATTTGCAACTTGATTATTTGCTAAATGAAACTGCAACTCACGGCTCAAATCAAATTTAGCTTGATATTTGCTCGATGGTGGTGTGGGCACGGATGGACGCGGACAGACATTGGGAGGTCCTAAGGTACTCCGCGCCGTTAGAGGCGAGGGAATAAGCTGTTTGACTCGGGGGTATACTAACTTATGGTCGTAGCCCAATGGATTCTGCTTCCAGTTCCGCTAGCGTGAGGTCGCAGAATGTCGAGCTCTGCCCAAGAAGCGGCTTCAGCGGGCCTTTCGGCCAGCGGTGAGAGGATGTTTGCCCAGGATTCTCAGGACTACCAAGCACTTTTGCCCCAGTTTCCTACAGGACAGTCGCTGCTAAACACGGTGTTTCTGCATGCGGACATGCGTGCCCGCCCCTACCGTGTCGAGGATTTTCGCGACACGTTGGCTCGTCTGGCGCTGCTCCCCGATGTTTCGGCATTGGGGGTGTATCAGATGAGTCCCGTCTAGGCGGTTACGTTCAAGTCAGCGAAAGGAGTGAAAAAGATTTTGGAAGCAAATGACATCAAGGTGAAAGACAGACGCTGCCTTGATATCGACCGAGGAACCCGGAAGCGCGTCTTAAGCTACATTGACTTCTGCACAACGTGCCGCACGAGGCTGTGCGCGCAGCGGTGGCGTCTAACGGGCGTGTCGGCGAGGTGCGCAGAGAGCGTTGGCGCGTTGACGGAACTCAAAATGAAGGTTTGATGCTGCGGTCGGTGACTCTGAAACTGAAGGCCGGAGTGACTCTGGATGACCTGCAGCAGAAGCTACGCGTGGCGGGCGACAAGGCCCTTGTCATCGTCAGCAAGAGGGCCCCGCAGTGTTTGCACTGCAACACGAAGGGGCACGTTCGCCGGAAGTGAAAGGTGCCACGTTGTTCGGCGTGCCGTCGCTACGGGCACGAAGCGGCAGCCTGCGTCAAGTCCTACTCTAGCGTCACCGGGTCTTCGAAGGAGGAGGACCTCCGCGAAAACCTCATGGACGAGGCAGACGCCGAGGAGGCCGCAGCAGGAGTCACAGGCGGGGCGCAAAGGAGGAGACGCCGGCGGAAAGGGTCGAGGCCGAGCCTGGCCAGCGCGGTCCTGAAAAGGAGCCGCCCGGTCAACCGAAGACGCCACCCCAACTTGCCGCGCCGAAGGAGGCTGGCTGCACCGGAGCATACAGCAAGGTGACGACGGCGGAATCGTCTACCGTAGAGGACGGCGTACAAATAGACCTCAGTGGTGCCGCCGCAAAGCGGCAGCGCGAGGTTAATGACATAGGGCAAGGTGACGGACTCCCCGGTAGCGGGGAGCCGCCTACTTAGGCAGTTATAGTGAGACGTTCGAGCTTCAAACCTAAGCCCCACGTCCCCCCAGACCACACAAATCCCCGGCTACGCCCACATAGTCAGCACGATGCTTCGAAAGGTAGTTGGCAACTTTTTGATCCGTGTCTGGTGTTGCACTGCTCTACCGAAGCGCGAGCGAACTAAACTGAACTACGTAGTTCGGACCAGGTTTTGCTTTTGGAGCATCTTCGGCGACTTTGTTGCCTATAAAGAGTCTTTCGGTGTGTTTTGTAGGGTGGGAACGGGAGAAGGGGCAAGTATAGCACCGTGTTTAGAGGTGCCCATGAAGCGCTTAGATTGTTTGCAGTATAATGTATGTATGTATGACTGTTTTATTTTATTTTTTGTCGTTGTAGTTGCGTGTTAGAATGCGCGTGAGTTCTTTAGTGTCTGCGGAGGGTTTTTTATTGGAATGCATGGACATAAGTGTTTCACGGTAATCCCCGTCTTTTTCTTGGAATAACTTATTTAGGCAAGCCTATACGCATAGCCGCGCTTAATGTAAGGGGGCTTGCGGATCGGAGACGTCAAAGTCAGTTGTACCGTCTTCTTGTAGATTAGGATCTGGATATCGTCACCTTGCAAAAAACCAAGGTCGAGAGAGAGGACCAGACGGACCGTATGGTAAGGCCATTCATGTCGCGTTATGACGTCTGTTTCTCCCGCAGTCGGGTTCTCGGGGGGTTGCACGCTCATAATACGGCGTAGTTTAGGGGCCACCCTGAATACCGTCACTGCGTCTGATTCGGGGCGGTTTGTTGTATGCGATTTGGCCTTGTTATCAAATGAATGGCGTGGTATTTGCGTGTACGGCCCTACCAAAGCCGCCGAAAGGAAGTTGTTTTTGAGGTAATTAGAAAGTGGTGTGAGACAGACCGGCTGGTAATTTTACTGGGTGAGGTTAACTGCGTGTGTTCTGCACGCGACAAAAGTAGCCCGTCACCTTGGGGCTATTACGGCAGTACTAAGTGATATTGTCGCAGACTTCGCACTAGAAGACGTTGGTGATAGCGTCCGTAGTAATGGCGTCGTTAGCTATTGGCACTTCCAAGGCAATAGACATGCGCGTCTGGATAGGGTGTATTTATCGCTTGGTCTACTGTCGCAGTGTGAAGAATACCGTGTGAAACCTGTCTCATTCAGTGATCACTGTTTGGTATCTTTAACGCTTGGTAGGAACACGAAGCGGGGACAAGCCTTTTGTTGGGGCTTGTGGAAGATGAACAATAATTTAGTCGAAGACGAAACATTCGTAAAGGCAGTAAACACAAGCGCAGGAAAGATTTTCGGCAGCGATGAAGACGCGAACTTCGCTTTTACAAGGGAACTCTTCAAAGAAGACGTAAAAATGAAAGCCCTGGAAATATCGGCGGCAATGAAAATGACGTTAAACGCAAAGAAGCCCTGCTACCAATTAGCCTTGATGTCTTTGTTAAATAAGAATGTAAGTCGCCGGGTACGTTCAAGGATGACATACGAACACTGAAGGTGCAGCTCGAAGAATTAGATGAGGAAAAGTATCACGGCGCACTTGTACGCACAAATGTTGAACGGTTCCTAATCCGTGAAGCGCCTACCAAACGAGCACTGAGTTTAGAGAAACGATACGCACGTAGAAACACGATAGCGGAAATAGAGTACAATGGCGGAAAGTGTAATGACCAGGCAAGCATCGAGCGTAGTTTCTGTGACTACTATGAGAAGTTGTTCGCGCGTCAGACTATCGATGCTAAGGAATTTATGTGTTTGTTGCCGCGCCTCATCGAAGAAACAACAGCAGGTCTCGAAAGTGATCTAACAGTAGCTGAAATAAGGAGAGCCATTGTCGAGGTGAGCCCGGGGAAGACTCCGGGTCCGGATGGACTGAGCTCAGCCTTTTATAAAACGTTCAAGGAGGACCTAAGCCCTGTTTTGCCTAAAATTAACGCCGAGTCTTCCCAAACAGGAGAACTACCTCCGTCCTTTCTTGTGTCACACACAGTCTTTATACCAAAATCAGAGGACGATATTAAACTGAGGGAAGTATCTGCCCACCACCCAATCAGTTTAACCAACATCGGTTATAAGATAGTAATTAAAATATTAGCGAGTCGCTTACAGTGTGTCAGAAGAGACATTGTTGGACCACACCAAACTTGTGCAATAAAGTAACGGTCAATAGTCACGAACATTCACACTGCCAGAAGTGTTCTTGAATGTTGTGACAGTATGCAAAATGTCGTGGCCATGCTCCAGATAGACCTGGCAAAAGCATTTGCCCAGGTATCCCATGAACTCCTTTTAGGCATGTTACAGCATGTAAACGTAGGATCTGTTGTTGGCGAGGGAGTGCGTATGGCGTACATTGGGTGTTGCACTCACCTTGTAAACAAAACGACAAGCAAGCCCATTCCGGTTCAACGAGCCGTGCGTCAGGGCTGCCCATTGTCAACGTTGGTTTTTTGCGTCTCCATTGAGCGTTTTGTTTAAGCATGATAAGAAGTGAGAGCATCAACGGGTTTCAAATAAAGTCAGCTGAAGTGCGTGTCTTGGCCTACGCTGATGACATTGCCCTTTTTTGTGTTAATAGAAGCAGCATCAGCGTTGCTGAAAACGTCCTGAAACGCTTTTGTAAATATAGTGCCAGTGGAGTAAACTGGCAAAACTGTTTAGTATTTGGCCATGGGGACTGGGACAGTGCGCCAGGTGCGTTTGAATGTGTCAGCTGGCGGACGACGCCAGCTGATACATTCAAACACACCTTTGAAAACCGTGTTCACAGTTTACGAGGGGCTGATACTTGGCAGTGCCCCTAGAAAACTGTGAAGACGGTGACACTTACTGGCGCAGACAGACCGCTGAACTGCGCGAAAAAGCTGACAAATGGAAAGACACTGGAGTTTACATGTTTGCTAGAGCATTAGTATGCAACATATTTTTGATAAACAAACTGTGGTACGTACTTCAGGTGCTGCACTCTTCGTGTTCTCATGTACAGGCCCTGCAGAGGGTGTTTGCAGTGTGCTGATCTGGGAATCGACGTGGGAAAGGACGAGCCGCATGAATCTCTTGCGGCGCGTCATCAGGGGGGGGGGGGGGCTTTCATTGTCCCATTTGTTTTTGCGGCAAGTCGCCAATCATTTATTGTTCTTTCGTGACGTGAACGATCCTTTCCTGCGCACAGTGTGTCAGCTGAAGTTCCCACGGGCATTACCTGAATTTGTTGTTACGTCTGCACACTTTTGTGTCGGAGTAATCAAGGGCTACTTCCGTGAAGTCGTTCAAGGGCCCAGTTTTTGCGTGCACGTTTCTGTACAGAGTACGTATCTAGTGTTACGCGGAAAAAGTTGTACCGTGATTTGCTTGACACTGTATTACCTGTGTCGTTGTATAGGTCAATGTACCATGCAGGGCCGGGAGAGGACGTGCTCAAACGGGTGAAACGAATGGCGGTACCGCCATGGGTAAGTCATTCTTTTTTAAACTGCATGCGGGTGTCCTCACCGTAAAAACGTGGCGAGAAAGAGAAGGGTTTGTACAGGCCATGGGGGGTTGAATGCTACCCGTGTAAGGAACCCGAAACGGTAGAACATGTGTTCCTCGAGTGCTGGGATGGGATATTTTTTGGGGACGGGCTTCAGCGGACCTTAAAAAAGGACTTCCCTCTAGGCGCACATGGGATCAGGTTCCTGCCCATTGAGAGTGACAACGAGGTACCATACGACCTTGTCATGGTCCTGGCTTTGCAAGGCATTTGGAAGTCGCGTATGGCTATTCGGCATCCTGACATTGATGCCAAACGCTCAAAAAAGTGTTTTGCTGATATTATGCGATTGATGATTGAAGTGTGGAGGGCTCAACCTGAACCTCCAGACTGGCGGTCCGTGATGGAGTCGCTAACGGACCTCAAAATTTTAACCGCTTTCTCCTAGCCAGGTTTTTAGCGAGCAGTTTTGTCGTTATCCTGTTTTTGGTTTGTTTGGTTACAGTTCTGTGTCAAAATATGGCAATAAAGAAGAAAAATGGTCGTAGCCCAATCGGTAAGACGACTGACACTATCTCTGTCTGGTCTACCAGAGACAGGCTTGAATCCTGCCGGTGCCTGTGTCATTGTTTGCAATTGTAAATGCCAATCGCATGGACACGGGTGCACTTTCTGCGATCCTAAGGTACTGGGAACATAAAAACTTCATGGAAGCAACATGACGCCGGCGCTACAGAGGTGTCAGGGGTGCGTGACTGCGCATGCCCGTTGCACTGTAGTGCCAAGAGTATTTTGAATAGATGAACCTAAGGACCATGTTCTCCAATCTTTCAAAAGACCATGTTCTCCAATCTTTCAATCTGTCGCGAAAGTAGTTTTGATGAGGGTCCAATACTGCACTTCCGTATTCTACAATTGGTCTGACCAGGGTTCTGTAGGCGGGAGTTTAACAGCTGGAGGTGGTTTGCTCCATTTTTGCGCATAAATCCAAACAGTTTAAATGTCTTGGCGCATGTATTGATAATGTGCTGTTCCCGCTTTATGTCTTCTGAGAATGTGACCCGCCAATATTGTACCTTGTAAACTTTACTACTATTAAAACCGTTTATATTATACACAAAAGATAAAGGTCGTTTTTTCGTGGTTGGGCTGATCAACGTTGTTTTAGACACGTTTATTTCCGTTGCCCACATCTAGAACCATTGGACAATGTTTTGTAAAGAAGAATTGAGCTTTAATTTGCCATCAATACTGCGTATTGTAGTATAAATCACGTACTGTCATCTGCGAAAAGTTGCAATGTTACATGTGGTTCTGCGCAAGAAGAGGTGCATCTCTTGATACTTAACAAGATAATAATAACATGATAATAACAAGAGATACCACACTTTTCTATTTTTTGATGATCTGCCCTTTTGCCCCCCTTACCCAATGCCCAGCTGGGCCTGTTAGGTATTTTGAATAAAGAAATAAATTAACGTATATTAGAAGTAATGTTGTTCCCAAAACAGACCCTTGGAGTACACCGAAAAAAAAAACCGGGCCAGTCGGAATCTTCATTGTTCAAAGTTACATACTGGGAGGAAATGGTTAAAATACCCAAAATCCATGCAACTACTTTGCTTTTAATTACAAAGGATACAACCTTGGCTAATAATTTGGAATGAGGGACGCGATGGAAAGCTTTTGCAAAGTGTATGAATATTGCGTCAGCTCGAAATTTGGAGTCAATTATGCCAGCGAAGTCGTGTTATTTCTGCAAGGTGTGCTACTGTTGACCGCCTCCTAAGGAATTCGTGTTGTCTCGTCTACGGCATGTTGTTAGACTCCAGGTAATCTATAATGGCTTTGTTGAGCATAAGCTCCATTAATTTGCAACAGCAATTCGTTAGCGGTATCGGTCGACACGGGTCCACCAGAAATGTGTTACCCCTTTTATGGATCGGAATTATTCTTGCGCGTAGCCAGTCTCTCAGAAATGCACCAGTTCTCAGTGAAAGCGTAGGTATTTTAAACAAAAAAGTTGTAAGTTTTCCTGCATAACACCTAAGAAACGCATTTGGGATTTTATCCGGACCCGGCGATTTCTTAACAGCAAGTGGTAAAAGCAGGTTCAAGATACTCGGTGCGGTTATCTCGATTTCCGCAATTGCCGAGTTCCGTTCAACGTGCGGTCCTTGGACAGGGCATGTCTGGGTGAATACAAATTGAAAAAAGGAATTGAACGAGTTAACTACTGCGTAGGTGTTTTCAGTAACGATGCCGTTGACTTCAACCTTACGGATTGGACTGTCCGTGTTAGCTGGGTAACCCAAAACTTTTCTCGGTTATGTTGTCATAAAATCAGTTAGGGTATGTAAAAAAAGTTTTTTCTAGCTTTGCGCAACTGGCGTTCAAAATATTGGTAGCACTGGTTTATTAAAGCTGGATCGCATTTACATTTGCGTATTGTTTTCAGTTTTCGTATCGATTTCCCGCGCTACCCAAGGTGTCCTTCGTAATGTACCCTTACGTTTTGTAGGAATGTAGGTTCCTTCACAGTGGAAGATTTAAAATTGCTGCCTGAAGTTTCAGCCACGAGATGTAGACATCGTTGGAAGGTTCAGCGTAAAAATCGCCTCACTTCATTTCTAGGTAATCAAAGTTGCTTTCATCGGCCGCCCCGGAATCTTCTTTAATAAATACATGTGAAATTTCTTCGCCACTTTTTTCCGGGCTGATATTGGGAAACTGAACTAAACGAGCTTACGTTCAGAAATTCAATCTTCCGTCAAAGCGTGAGCATTTATTCAGCTAGAAGTTATAGCAAGATCTTAGATATCGGAAGCAAGCCATTGGATGCGTGTCACATGCGTTACACGCTGACATAACGAGAAACTTAGCATGGTATCCAAACGTTTCTCGCAGCTGTTTGCCTCTCTATTGCTGACGGTTAGGTTATCCCACTCTATTCCTGCCAAGTTGAAGTCGTTAACAAGTACTAGCTTGAAAGCCTCGACCTTGATTCTAGCGAACACACACATGGGTTTCCCTCTCGCTGCCCAGCCGTAGGCATCTAATTGTGTGGGCAACACACCAACCCAGACCCAAACCGGGCGATTGCGGAGGACAGCTGACAGGATGCATTGAGCAAGAAGACTCCCACGTTTAAGTCTCCTACTACCACGACGGCTACGTCATCGGTGGCGGCATTAACCCCTGCTTTGCGTGCATGCCCCATTCCTCCAACCCCAACCCGGCACGCCTAAACTGGCAACCGGGGACTGGCGCATAATTACGCGTGAAATACACCGGCGAAGGGGCAGAGAAAGACTCTATACAGCCATATTAGGTCTACTATTATTCTTCCACCAGAACTATGACCAGCTCTTCAAAGGGAGCCGCCGACGCGAGAATGCCTCGAGGAATGGTTTTCAAGTTTATGAAGAACTATGTGCTCACGCACGGCTTCGAACGGGGAAAGTTGCTTTCAACCGGCAGCAACCCGCAGCTAGCGGGTGACGTAGAATTTTAGGGAGCAACGGCCGCGGCTACATTCTCGGCGCTGGTGCTGGCGGCAGCGTTTGAATGTTAATACATGCTGTTGATTCTCCCCAATCATCTGATAACGGTGCTACGACCGCTGTCAGCGGACTCGCAACTTGTGAAAGAGATATCCCTGGTGGCGAATGAAATAACCGCTGTGGTAACCGTTGTGAAAAAGAGGTCGGCGGTGGCGAAGAGGAGCACCGGAGGGGTGTCTTGCAAATCTGGTTTACAGCAATGAAAAGTGGGGTGGGGGGCAGAGGGGGGCGCGCGTGAGACCTATACTGCTTTGCAGTAAAAAGCGAGCGGGAATTTTTAAACTGAACCCGTTATGCGGTTAATTTAGTTCAATCTTCGACATTCGGAGAGGGCGCGCGATTTTTTTTACGTTCTGTATCAAGGACGCTTTGGTAGAAGAACCCTGTTATTACCATAAATCCATAAGGGATGATTATCCCGCACATGTGCTGGAATAAAACTTCCAAAGGGAAAGCAATTGTTGGATCACACTATCTTTGTAAAATATGCGAAAGACGAGTTCCAGCTGATGATCATAACCAGTTGCGTCCAGTTCGATTGACCCGCGTCCCTTTCGACCCCACGTTTTCAGCGCAGGCGGGAGTTTCTAACTGGGTGAAACTCCACGGCAAAATATTTATTACGAGTAAGAAATACCTCAACATTAAACACCATCACACCTTGGTGGCTAGGAGGAGGGCCGAAGCGGCACCGAGTAAATCGGCTTTACAGGATTGAGAAGTGTGGGGGTGAGGCATTTACGGCTTCAAAGTAATAAAAGTTTCTGTAGCTGTGAGAAAATAGTTACAATAAAGCGAGTTGAGGGGTTCTTGATTGACTCTATTAAAGCAGAAAAATAACTGGTAAGGGTCCCAGATCGCTGAACTATACTGAAGTTTACGTATATCAAGCGTTTTATGTAAATACAGTAATAAGAAGAGTGGCGCTAGCGAAAAATTTCGACGCAGGAAACCCGGCATGGGGTTAGTGTTGTAATGACATATTTAGAATTCTTGTGCCTTAAGGCATCTCTAATAATGCGAAAACCTACGTATTTTCAGGAAAGAACTGAATATAATACAGTGAAATGAGGAAAATATTCGGCAGGTTTTAATGACTAGAAGTGTAAGAATTGCCGAAATATTTGCACCTATTAGGGTTAAGGTTTGTGAGTAAGTTGTTACACCAGGGTAAGACGTTGTTGAGGCCGCACTGTAGTAAAGAAGAGTCATTGGATTTGGTTATGTTGCGATTGAAATTATTTTGTCGTTTGTTTATTTTGTTGCTTTTAATTTTATAGATTTTGTTATTCTGCGATAGATTTGGTCTCGTCTGGGTCTTATGTTGGGTTGTGGTTGATGGGGTACGGGTGGGTTTTGCTTCATTGGCGATGTTATTTGGTTTGTGTAAGGGTAGTTTTGGAGTTTGAGTTTAAGTTTGGATTATGCTGACTGGAGGCAAGCCTCGCGGCATTCGTATACTTTTTAGGGGTGGAAGGGGGGGTGGGGTTGAGGTTCCGGGTAGTTTTGTTTGATGGAAGTGTTACTGACACAGCGTAAACGCAGTGTTCTCCTAGGTGCACTCTTATGTGTATATGTTTTTTAACAGTGTACGTGAGTTGTGTTCCTTGAAATAAAGACTTAGTGTTAGTAGCAATGTTTGTTGTCACTTTGTTTTTGTGCACGTCTCTAGTTCGCCCTAATAAAACCATCATGTAATACACCGTTACAAATCAGCAATGCATGTATGTATACCTGCGGGTTGTTCACCTTGTTTAATTACAATATCTACGGAATTATTGTCGCTGAAGCTGACTTCCCAAGCACATTAGTCAGGCACTAGGCATATTTTTCGCCCGAAGATTCCTTTGCTGCCATCATTCGGATGACCATTGCATTCGGATGGCCATTGCAGTTTACCACTTTCTAGACCGCCCCGAAGTCTCCCTCCGTGCGGAACCAGCGGCATCGAATACATGCAGCGCAGACGATTCTTTTTATCGGGAGACATGACACGCAGGGGGGGCTGCAGATACTGAAAGTGGGAAATTGTTTTCTGGTGTTCATTGTAGAGCCGGGCTTCATATCTGTGCTGTGCGCCCTTTCCCTTCCGTTCATTATTACGTTGTGTGAGCGTGTTCGTGATCGTGCTCAGTGGCGACTGGAGTGTGGAACAAAGGAGGCGTACCAGTAGGCTACGGCGGGTACTAAACAAAAGGTACGTGATTTGAGCTTTACTGTCTCAACGGTCCGCGGGCACACGGTGATCGAAAGGCTCTGCGCTAGTTCGAAAAATTATGCCTACAAACTGGCATTCACTTACGAGAATTTACGCAATGCTCTTATATTTATTTTGTTGCAATCGCTAGCTCAATCTGTATTTGAAAAAGTATAGATAACGTCATGCAGTAGAGACACCAACGTGGCGACGACGTTTCCAAAAATGTACAGTCGGTAAAATGTTTGTCTATAACAGCGAGTTAAATTTCGACTTGTTATATATGCAAAACTGCCGAAACATTCAATTTAAAAACATGTTGGAGAAAAGAGGGAGGGGTGGGGGGCGGGGCTTAGACTTGTTTCGTCGAATTCTAGATCAGACGAGGAAGTATGGCACTGAAAGTACGAAAGCTGCTTTATATTGAAGCGTTTTCCTGAAGGCGCTGGGCTTACCATTGCGGCGAAAATTCGATGACAGCTGTCTATAAAAGCCCTTATGGAGGCGTATATTGCGATTCCAGGCTATATTATTGCTTCCTTTTCCGTGTGTGGAACACTATTTTTGCCAACAGTGCCTGGAATGCCTGTAGCTCTGGCTATATACACCCGTTTGTGAATGCGCCGGCGCCCAGTTGCCGCTCGCGGGGCCGCGTGTATCAAGTGACGTCACGAGGTTTTGACGACTGCTCCCAGCGTCACTTATTTTGGCTACTACCGGACGATGTCACGCTGATGTCCATTTCATGAGTGCCGCTCTGCGTGCTATTTCATAGGCGCGATAATTGAGATCCAATTTTAAAGTATGTTCTTCGCGTCGTAGGCCGCTCGTATTTTAGTAAGAGTATTCTGTTGATAAAAGGAAGCGAACCGTGCAATAATATGAACGCTGAAGATTGGTGTCAGTATTTATTTAAGAAAAAAACGCTTTGCCCTGACTTAGAATACCTGATAAGCCGCACCAAAATTTTAGGCCCCCAAAGTTCCTTCTCTATGAACCTCGTGCACTACGGTATTACGTGGCCTAGGTATTTCCTAAATTCAAATTACCCTTCATATAATCAAGTAATTCACAGGAGCAGAGGGAAGGCATGCTGTAACCTCAGACGGATTATTGGCAGACGATGACGTCACCGGCATGGAGCGCATTAATCTGACAATGATGCCTGAATCGTCAATCCTTACTTAAAAAAAACAGTACGCTGCTACTCTATAAATTATTTTCGTCTTCGTATTTTTATGTTATTCTTCATTCCGGCTCAACAAACGCTTTCTCCACCATTTCCCTACCCTTTACCTCGCTCATTCAGTTTTTTTAGTGAGAACGCCTGTAGGAGTTTTCCTTTGATAAGTAGGAGCGAAAAGTGCTAAGTTGGTTTTTCGCGTCGTCAGCATTTAATAACGCGCTTCAGCGTGTGCAGGCGTTCAGAGATAAGGTAGCTCGCTCATGAACTGTTTTCAAATTTCCTTCAGCAAATTCGGCCCCAGTGTGTGCATTGGCGGCTGCTTCCTTGAAAGTGTGGCTCAGGATCCGCAATTGATTTCCATCTGACCGAGATGACTTGGCACGTAGTAGCCGCCTTGAACATAAATCTCTCTTTGCCGCGTCAGAGGCACACACCTGTAGTGCAAACATACACTTAAACGCTGTCTCACAAGCACTGGAGCACGTACCGACGTTTACCTCTAAGACAAGATGCATTTATGTTATCAGTTGTTGAGCTCCAGCCGATCAACGTGTGTTCCGCGACTTCTATTCACGCCGTTCAGAGTACTTCTCCATTGCAAGCAATAACTGACCCTGCCCATAGGGACCGGGCAGCTGGACGGGTGGCGCCACCACTCGGCGCTCCCCTCGTCAGTGGAATGAGCCGGTGCATTGGACTACACAGGCTCCCGTTGTTTTTGTCGTGTTTGCTTCGGTGCTTTGGATGTTTTGGTGGTGTTGTGAGCGGACATGTGAGATGAAACGAAGTCTAGACAGATGTGTTGGGTTCTTAGATGCAGTAACGACTGCGTAAACTTGTCGGACGCTTCTACAGTTGGGTATCGGCTGCAATGCCATGAGCGCTTTTTGCAGCGATTTGCGCTTGGCTACACCCGTTCTGAGTGCGAATAAAACTACTATTATTAGTATTGATTTCTTCTTAAATGCACTAACGGCTACGAAAACTTATTGGATGCTTCTAAGGTTGGGAATGGGCTACATTGACATAAGCACTTTTTGCAGCGCTCTGCGCCCATGGCTCTGCAGGATCTGAGTAGGAATAAAACTATTAGGAATATTAGTATTCATTTCTACCACTTTAAATTATCTTCACTGGTTTCAATGACTACGGTTTCCGCGCCAGCCTTAGCGCTGAGATACCTCGATACGTGTGCTTTGAAGAGAAGGCACTTGCGTACAATGTGGATTACCGTGTTGCCGTAGAAACGTTGCGGTAGTTCACACACTCTGAAACCGTGAGCTTTGTGCCTTCGGTTTTGGTGAGCGACACTGTGACAGCATGGGAGCCTGAAAGCCGAAGTGGAACTCCCACGTTTGTGGTGGTCATTTTATCAAGTGCCAAAGTTATTCACCCACCCAACAGCACAAGCCACAAACCATCCCTCCTCCCCTTCCCGTTTTACCACCTGCGTGGAATAAATGCTGGCACCGATAGTTAAAAAAAGATGGCAGTGTTAACGCCAGCCGGTGTTTTTTAATGCTTAAGTATTCTTTACAGAGTACCTAAAAAATCGTGTAATGCCTTGTGAAGACACCATAAAACGCGCGATTAGTTGCCTCAAATATGGGTGCATCAGCCCGAGACCTCCAGCACAGATACATTTCCGACACGCTGGAAAAAGTTTAGATTTGGAGAGGGGTGCATGGAAGTTCAAAATTAAACAGCAAAATCATCTAGCCCCTCGTCTAATGATTACAAAGGTTGAACGCAAAGCTTTCTTCGTGCGAAATGAATGGGAAATGGTCAAAGACGCTGCGATCGAAAGACCAACGCGTGCTGGTCAAATTCGAAGCTCAACTAGTCAAAGTTTAAATCCAGAAGGCAACCAAGAAAACCCATACGAGAAAGCTTTGCGACAAACCATCATCGTCGTTAGACGGAGGAGTGCATGATTTTTCAAGCGTAGGTGGCAGCTTGTAACCGCAGCATTCAGTTGTGAAGCTGAGTACAGGCTTCGGGCACCCTCCTGTCTTGCGCCCTTCAGCCACGCAGGAATTGGTTTTTGAAAAACCATTTACCAACTAGCCACCAACCATTGCAATTCTTATAAATCAATGCTTCTCCACGACAAGCAATAACGTTCTACTATCATGCGGTATTTATTCTATCAACGATTTCCGATGACTGTAGTAAGAGCATTTCTGTGAAATTAAACACGTTTAAGCCGTATGTAATAAAGTTACGGAAGCGTCGTACATCACAATTTCTGTTTTAAGGTAAATCTTAGAAGGCAGCCCCCAACTTTGTCTTTCGCTTGTGCACGACGTCGACGCCGTTTTGTCATCAGCTGCCAAAGGCCAGCACCGCAGCATTCCTGGATCGGTTGCACACACCGGCTTTGAGGGAGCATTTAGCGGCAATATATACTCCTCGATACGCGAAACTGCATGCAGGCATGAAACAATTACATGAAAGAACGAAGTGTCACTTCCAGCTTGACTTCCAGCTTGGCGCATTGAGCGTCGTCTGCTATTTGTAAATACTGAGTATGGGCGTAAATCACACACATGGCATGCCTCGTAAAGGTCACATTACGCTCAAGATTTACCGATCTGAAAAAAGTCCTTGTGGTTATGCACGCTTTGCAAGCCGCACCGCAGAAAAACGAGGGAAAGCCATGCACAATAACGCTGCGCTGACCGCCACCTGCATTCCACTGACGAGCGGTTCGCCACGGGCGGCGCTGTTCGCTGAAGCGACGGTGGGGCCATACAACGGCCGCCCGGTCCCTATGAAGTCTTTTCGCTGGAATGAACACTAAAGATGAGGGGCAATAGAAAAGGCTTCCCTAATTGTACAAAGTATTATGCCAAGTACTTCCTAGTTGGCCCATTATGCGTACCTTTTTCTGATTTTTTGCAGCTGTTTCCACGGAACATTCGTGACGAGGCCTCGTGCATTTCGTGATATTTGGCTCCACCTTTCATATTGTTCTGGAAAGCAGATAAAGACCTATATTGAGTTCACTTCAGAAAAACGCCATTAAGTCTTATCGGTCTTGACGAGAACGTCATTTGGACAACTTAAAGTTTATTTGGAGTACAAAATGGGTTGCCCGGAATAGGGATAACATATAAGAGAGGAAAATTCCGAAGCTAATTATTGTGCTTCTGTTTATTTTTAATATAGCTGAAAGCATGCTTTCATAAATCGTTTTTTGGTGTTGGCCGCTTGGAGAAGGCAATACCATGCTTTGGACCTCCCCTACTAGTCATTATATCATTGTGTCAAATTTTTGATTAGAATGCTACTTGCTAACATGAAATATCAATTTGTTTTAGTTGTAATTGGAGGCTTGCACACCCACGAGGGCGGTTACTTCAAATGAAGTGCTAAATAGGCGGAACCTGATGAGTCATTCGCTACTTCTCAGAATAATGCTGCCG
The DNA here is from genome assembly GCF_048455015.1 of Haemaphysalis longicornis. Lineage (NCBI taxonomy): Eukaryota > Metazoa > Arthropoda > Arachnida > Ixodida > Ixodidae > Haemaphysalis > Haemaphysalis longicornis. Next base: position 55,925,995 of record NW_027526245.1, read on the forward strand.
ACAGGATGTGCGATAAGCTTATGAGATCATGTGCGCTTAAGTTGGGATGGCCTCTTTTCCAACAGGAACCAGGCAGGAGTAAGGAACGACGTATTTCTTCTGTCGACAAATGTTTTTGTGAACACAGTGAATGCGGCTACCTAAAAACAGTGATATAGTATCGAGTTGTGATATGGAGTTTTGCAAAGGCCTTCATGCATGCCGATCCAAAAGTGCAAAAACATTTCTGGCTTTATGATCGATGGCTACAGAGAGTATTCTGTTCGTAGGGCAGTTTAGCGTAACAATAAATGGCCAAACTGTTCATATAGTATAGCAATAACGAGCGATTCTGTTTCCGCTTTATTTGCCAGTTATTAAAGTTTATTTGTCATAAAGGACACACAAATCTTTATCTAGGGAAATCGGGAAAAAGTTTCTCACGTGCAACTGGACGGGCCCAAAAACTATTCCAGCAGCAGGGCGGTTCGCTAACACAGTCGTCTTAATTGTAGAACAGGAGAGAAAGGAGGAGAGAGAAAAAGAAGGAAAACACAACAGTGCAAAACCGAAAGGCATACAGACAGCGATTGGTATCAAGCACGGGGTAAAAAATAAAGGAACGCTAATACTTTTACTCTGCATGTCATCCAAAGAAACGCGACAGGCACATAACGGGAATACAGTCACCGACATAGCTGTAGGGAATGGTAAAGCAAGTAAAAATAATCAAAACACCGTAGTGGCAGTAATAATTTTCAATGGCTCTGCTACAAGGGAGAGGAACAAAAGGGCGAAAACGAGACAACAAAACAATTGTACAAAGCAAGGTTCGAAGCATGCAGACCATTTTAGACAATAAAGCAATCTCTCTAGCGAGATAAAGAGGTCATATTAATAATCTTGGCTGCAAAATTGTTCACAAAAGTAGGCAATGTATGGCAAAGCACTTGCGTACTCGTTCGTGAGTGAGGTAGCTGTCAGTATTCTGGCGAACTAGTGCTGTTGGACTCAACCCGTCGACTTAGGAAGACTATGTTACTTAAGCGGTTTTTGACAGATGTTTGATCCTTTACATATGGTAGAACTAATCGATAGTGGAACAAGTGAAGAATCTTGAGCACATGTAGTTGTCGAAACAACGGTTCGGTGGGGCCGCTGAATAGGGTGTGCCCGAATAAACAAATTATTTTCTTCTGTAAAAGAAAGAACTGATTTAAATTTGGAGCTGATGTCCTGCCCTAAACGAGACCGGAGTAGTTTATATCACTGAAAAAAAGCATTGTAGATTGTCATTTTTACTTCAAAGGGAGGCATTTCACACAGAACATCATTCCTACAACTTTAGAACGTTTGCCCGCAAGAACGTATGTGGTTAGTCCATGACAGGCAATCATCAAAATCACACCTAATATTTTAACTGAGCTTACAATTTTACTTCTGGAATGTCATTTTTTAAGCTAATGTTCTTGTTTTTTGCCTGAACAGAAGGGCTTTGGTACTATCGACATTTATTTTAGGTTAAGTATCAATGCTCCAACGGTAAACTTTTTCTAAAGCAATATCTGCAGTAGTTTGAAGGCTGGCAGCACAGTTCGAGGTAAATAACACAGTTCTATTGTCAGCATAAATTACATATTGGTTGTTGTGATCAATAAGCACTAATTCATTAATATAGATATTAAAAAGACAAGGACCCGGTATGCTTCCCTGCGGAACACCCGCTTTCTCTGGTAAACAAGTACGCTGTCAGTAATACTCTGCTCCCTTCCAATTCAGTCTTTATTTATATTAAGGTGATTGTTTCCGGCGCTGGGGGTGGAACACAGCGCCTCTCCGATTAGTCAGGGCAAATGGGACCTTCTTGTTAACCTCCAGGCGGCATCTGAAACTTCTACGACGATTCCGAAGAGGCTGTTTAACGGTGAACCCTCTGAAGTGAACTGTGGCATGAAGACCATTAGAACCGAGGCCCTCGCTATGTATTTAGCCAATAAAATAGGAAATGAGGCGCTATTTTATACGGTGTGGCAGCTACATCTTGCAGTATTCTTTTTATGGAATTGCACCCCTCGGACCTTTTTAAACTACTAAAATGTGTTACGGTTTACTTCGTTTCATAATATGTTTACACATGTACAGTGCACCTAGATTGTGTGTTATATTGCTAATCTTGTTGTTTCTTTATTTAATAGACTTATAGAAACATCGGGTGTATTTTGTGGTGTCACACCTAACTGTTATACGAACATTAAGTAGAATTGTTTCGATTCTGTAACCTGTGGTGTGAAGAACTGTTTTATGTGCCCTTGTTGCATTGATGCCTGGTACAAAGGGGGCTCGGGCTTATTCAAGTGAAACTCCTTTCACTTCTCGCTCGAGCCAACCCACATCTTCACGATGTAAATAAAAACTTGAACTTGAACTTGAAACTTGAAACTTGAAACTTGAAACAAGTGAAAAGCACCAAAACAGTTTTCACAATTGTCTATTTTTGTCGCCGGCTCGTTGATATGTGGAATAGGTTCATGTAGATGTAGGTAGCCCATACATATGCTTAAAAACTCTTTAACAAACCTTTCCACGACGGCGGCCTAATTGGTAGAATCAGAATTTTTAGAGCACTTTCACGCATTTACGGGTTAATTGTGAACTTTTACTCCTGTAATAGGTCAATTTGTTTGTGCTTTTAAATAACGCCTATAAAAAAGTTGCCGTACCCAAACGCCTCTGTTTAAACCCCTTGCTTTTTATTTATTTAAAGTACCTCAGAGGCCCGAGGGCATTGAGTTAGGGGGGTTACATAAAAAGCATAAAAAAGCATGCAGCCCACGCAAGGAATTACAGCCATTATGTTATGACAAGAGACGAGAGTTTCGGTGTTTAACTCCACGGTGAGCAAAAAATGGCAAGTAAGAAATAACTCAGCACGTGTTATACCGATGGTGTAACTAGTACACTGGCCCACTCGGGAATCGATTCGCAATACCGCAAGTATATACATACGGGAAGATTGATATATAGAGGGCGCTATGGTGGTAAATGAGCGTCTTTAAAAATTTTCCTTACGAATGCACGTCATCATTTGTGCTCAGGCTTGGCACGAATGTCGCATTTTGTGTTTCTTCATACTGAGCGCAACAAACACTGATGGCGATTCCCTGCCTATTCATAAAAAGTATGCATAAAAAATTACGCATGTGTTGTTGGTGGTTTGTTATTGTGTTATCGCCGGAAAACAGCCATAGTTCTGAATAAACATCATGCACCCCTGTGGCTAACAAGGGCAATGATTGAACCTGGAGCTGCCTCGTGACGAATTCTTTGGTTGTGTATACCGACAGAATAGCACGCGACGAAATGGCACGCGACAGAAGAGCACCGACACATCAGCACGGCTTCATAAGGGAACACGACAGAAGAGCGCAGCGTCAGAAGGGCGCAGCGACAAAAGCGCACACGACAGAAGAGCACGACGACAAAACAGCATATGACGAAACAGCACACCGTAAGGTGTAGAGAACTGAAATAGTTGTGGGCGGTGGCGTAGCTAGGTAGTCTGGAATAGTGCACTGGTAAGGCCGGCTCGGGCAGGGTAGAACGCATTTTTTCGGGCCCGGGCCCCGCTCGGCCTTCAACCACACTTTTTCGGGCCATGCGGGCCCGAGCTGGCCCGGGCCGTCCCTGAGGCAGGCCATCTTGTGCCGCAAATTATGCGTTGTTGACAACAGGGATATTTCTGGTCATCTTTTAGTTAGGCAAATACAAAAATAGATGAAGTGTTAATTTATTACGGCGCTCTTAAAAGACATTATAAAAAGATGATTGCGTTTAGAAAGCCTCAACGTCAACAAATAAACGTCTGGGCCCATCAGCATAGTGGGATACAGCAGGCCAGAAAAATGACGGCCCTTCAGCCACAGAGTACACCGTGATTGTCTCTTCCCTTTGCTTTTCAAACAAAAACAAACAGAATAAACGTGGTCTGAACTTTGTAGTGTGTGCAGAGTTTAAAGGACCAATTTTCAAAGCCGAGCCTATGATTTCTTCGGGTAAGATTTTTTTTAAACCATAAATAAAGGCAAGAAAGAACAGAAATGAGATAAAATATTGCTGCCAACGTAATTATAAGGAAAGACAAAAATGAAGTGATAAAAAGGAAAGCATCATTTGCTCAAATTTTAGCAAGCAATGAAACAACGAAAACTGCAGTATCTGCATAGGAATTGCAATGTTAAAAAGAATATCCACTTCCTCGCAATCAGTTAAAGTATCCTCGGGGTGCCTTCATTTCGAGGACTTTCAAATGAAATGGCAAATGAAGGTTAATGACTACGGAAAACACAGTTTCTAAGAGAGGTTATTTAAGTTGTACAAGTTCGGACCAAGTTTAACGAAAATTTAAATCCAAATTAGTCAATTTAAATGCAAGCTATTCTTATTCACTTTGTGCTTACGCTTTTTAAGCTAACAGCTGACTTCTTCGAGTTCATGTTCATACCCTGTAAGACTAGGGATTATAGTTAACAACAGTCTGGTGGGCTCGGGCTCATTTTATCGAATTCTGCCCGGTTGGGCCTTTCAAACCCTTTAAAAATTCGGTGTTCCCCTTCCTCTGCCTACCCCCAAGAATAAAGAAAAAGTGGTGAACAATACCTGCTCCAGCAAGGCTATTGCAGGTTTACAGCCAATATAAAATAAATGAACGGGGCAAGAAGTCAATTTTTTTTTGTTTGAAGAAAAGCCAGTCTGCAGGTAAAAAAATACTTTCCACGTTTCATATGCTCGGGCAGCAGGTACATAGAGCTTAAGAAGGGAGTCCGCAATCAAGGATGTGATTGAAAGTAAACAAAGAATTCAGGTAGCAAAATGTCCTAATTGTGAAGCCCAGTAGAAAAAATGTAGTTAGCGGCGTGGAAAAAAGAACCCGATAAGTAGCAGAGGGGAAAATACAAATACATATGGTGTTTCACTTCTAAAGTTCGCCACAAATGTCCGTCCAAAAGTAGCTGTTTTAAAATAAAAGTCCAGTTGGGGTATTTCCGTTCACGATAATATCTAACTGCGAGGCCCTGCTGAAAGACCGCACACATCATGTACAGTATTTACGAAATACGAAAACGAAGCACCGCCGGGACACTATAGGTAACAAATCGAAAGTCAGTGGGTCCAGCGTAAACAATGCAGCTATCACCCCCATACACTGTCACATGGTACACACGATAAAAAAACGGCACCAGGCTGAAAAAAGGCATGAATTGTCCCCGAGAACAGGACTCCAGAAGGAACACGTGTTTCATTTCATGATCACTAAAAACACAACTTGAGGAATCCAGAAAGAAAACACACGCACTGGCGAACCACACAGATCACAAGTGACATGTTCGGCCGCAGGGAGGCCAAGGCTTGTAGGTGGGACGGCGCCGATGAAAAACCACTGGAAACACACCAGCATCACACCTCGGGTAAGGAACCGGAAATGAAGTCGACGAGCTCGATTCACATCTGGATGTCTTCAGAATTATCCAATAGATGCCGAAGGTTTCACGGTTCAAGCGATGGCCGCACAATGCGAAGCAGTCGTTAAATGCATGATGATGTTTTTGAACACTGAGTCAGATAGTGAGAGAAGAAAGTGGCGGCCGCACCACGAAACCACAGGCAGTCCGACGTACGTTCGAGACCGAAAAAATAGTGAGGGAATCGGCCATGTCCAGTTCTAAGACGGGTAAGTTTTTTAGAGGGCGGAAAAGAAGCAGGCAGATTGAGAACACTCGGCTTCCAGAGGAATAATTCTATTCTATGTCACCGTTGTCTGTTGACCACGTATCCTGCCACAATAGGCGACCAGCTTTCAACAGCGACGAAAGCACCATATGTTTGCATATTTTCTTGCCCACATCCTGTCCCCTCGTAGCAGCACTTCACGCGACTGTGTCCGCGATTTAGTTCCCCCACACGTTCGAGTGCGCTGGCACATGGTACAAGGCCACCGAGAGTGAGCTCGAGAGCAAGGGAATGTACTGTGTCAATTGGTGATTTGTGGAGGACTGATTGAAAGGATTGTTGAGTGCCAGAAGTACAGAAAGACTGTCAGAGTATATATTTACAGGAGAGGAAGGCCGGTTCTCCAAGAGGAACTGAATGAGTTTTTGCAGGGCTATCACTTCAGCATCAAAAGATGTAGTGGGAGAAACTAAGCGGAACCTTCTTACGGCGGGCACGCGGTCGGCCCGTTCAGATTGACAAATGCTGCTCCAGCCGCAGCGGGTGTGTGGGAACTGTCTGTGAAAGCGTGGAGAGCGGAGAGATTAAGTCGCTGGTTCGCCTCTGTGCTGGTTAGGTGGCCACTTCGGACACGAATACGTCGCGCAGGGTGAGTGGCGAGAACGATGGGAAGGTCTACGTCGGTAGGTCTGAAGGGAACCAAGTGGAATGTGATTGATTGTCGATGATGAAACAGTAAAAAGATGCGCACAGAGATGCCAAGGTGAATGTGTAACGGGAGCGCATTGGCGATAACGTCAAGAGCTGCTGTCCTCGTCGTAGTGTATTCCCCGTGATCGCCAACAAGGATGACCTAAGCAATGAGTGAACTCGAGGTTTTAGACTACGGTGTTGATTTAAGCGCCACCAAGCGCGAATGGCGTAGGAAGTTTCAGAAAGGATTACAAGATGATGCCGTTGACGCAGATAAGAAAGATTACCGAGGGTGTGCATGCGTGAAGCAGCCATTCCCTCAAAAATTGATTTTACGTGGTTGGGGTGGGCCACAAAGGTGAGGTGGTTGTCAAATACAACTCCTAGCAGTTTCATTTCGGGGACTTGCTTGAGGGTAAGGCCGTAAAGTCTGATGGTAGGCTTCCGTATCGCACCTCGGTCACCCCTTGAAACGAGGAGGCAGGAACATTTGGAAGGGTTTAGCCTTAGCTTCGCCTTCTCAGTCCATGTAGTAATCTTGAAAGTGTTTCATGGGGAATAGATTCTAGTTGACGGTACTCACGCGCGTGAATGACGATAACAGTGTCATCTGTGTAGGCCTGTAAATACGTGCCTTCCGGCATAGGAATGGAGAGCATGTCAAAAACATAAGCATTCCACAAAGGGGGGCTAATGGGAGAACCTTGAGGAGACCCCTTTGTTGTGATGTGGGTGATGTTTCCTGCGAACGCCTCTTAACGAACGGTGCGCCCCTCAAGGAACGATTTTAGCAGCTCATAGATGTTTTGAGGGCAGTTGTGAGCGGAAAAAGTACAATGGTCGGGGGTGCCAAATAGTGACAAATGCCCCAGCGAAATCAAGGGATATAGCAAGAGACAGATCACCATGGCCTCGATGGTGTTGCAACCGGCTACGCAAATCAAATAAAGTGGTTGCTGTGTTGTGTCCCAAGGTAAAGCCATACTTGTGTGGATGAAGGAGTCCGGAACGGTGTAGAGAATAGTAAAAACGTGAGTTCAGCATTCGTTCTAGTAGCTTGTCAATCATCTACATAATGCATATTGCCGTGTATGAAGAAGGCTCCGTCGGTGGACGTCCAGGTTACAATAAAAATTTAACCTGGACTTGCTTCCAGTGAGGGGGAAAATAGCCAAGAAGGCAAGAGTTGAACACTTGAAGCAGGAAAGGGGAGAGGTGTTTAACAAGGAGATGAACCATGGGAGTGGTGATGCCATCAGGTCCCGGAGCAGAACCCAAATTCAGTTTTCTGGGGGCCAATCGCAACTCCTCAAGAGTAAAGTTGTCGCCTTGGGCCTCCGTGTGGTATTTAGTCGTTGCAATGACGGGCCCCATTGCTTCGTGGGCGAGAGTATCGTCTTCATGGCGATTCGAAGGGAAGTGGGTTTTCAGGAGGAGACCAGCTGACTCTAATGTGCTTGTTGTAGACGTATCATCCAGTAAGTGCAGAGGGGATAAAACAGAAGGTATTCGGTGCTTCCCAAACGCCGCTTTGAATGGTTGCCCGAACAAGCTCTTGCGGAACACATCTGTGCATGCCTGTCTTAGGGCCTTGTTCTTGGCGATTTGTATGTGCTCTGTGTAGGCGGCGAGACTCCTTTAATACACAATACGATGATCTGCACGCAAGAGTGGATCCCCGCAATGCCGGTACCGCCTCCGCAATACTCGCACCGCCAATCTTTCCCTCGCCGGAGCGTCACTCCACCACGCGTTTCGCCTGTGTTCCTTCAGCGGTCGTTCAAACTTCTTTTTTTAAACTGGCAAATTTGTAATAAAAAACGTCAAGAACTGCGTTGAGGGCGGACTTTGTAGAGGCATCTTGTGGGTTGAAATTTTGAATCCAATCATCTGCTGCCAATTCCTCAACCAAATATTGTGATGATGCTTTGGTAAACCGTGTTTTATTGGGCAGTGGAAACCGTTGCATGCCGAATACTACGTACTTCTGATCTGATAAAGTTGGCGTGTCATGTACATTCCACAAACAATCACCTTCACAAATGGGGCCGGAAACAAGGGTAAGGTCGATCCAAGACTCCGAGTATGCATTTTGAAAGGTCGCCACTGAAGTTGGGTCGTTCGGTATTTTGAGTCGGGGTGCGTGGATGAAGTGGGCCAGCTGGAAGCCGCGGGAGTTAAAAACATCGCCTCCCCAATTGAGATCCTGGGCGCTGAAATCTCCTGCCAATATCACCTTCGTACCATAGTATCGTTCGAAGACGTCACCAATTCGAGACAAAATAAAGTTCATCGGCACTGATGGCGCAGCATAAGTAGCGATGAGAAGCATATTGGTCTGCTGGTTTTGAAGTCACAGAGCCACAACATAAGGAGACACGGTGAGGGGAAATACACCGCATTTACGCCGGGGTATGAGGACCATGCATCTGGGAGTGTCTGGGTGCAGAAAACGAAGCCAATTGGGTGGCCCACCGAGCACGGTTGATCCGATAGCATATGGGTCACAAACAACAGCCACATCAATGTGCTCTGCTTCGACGAAATCAACAAGGTGCGGAGTTGCCGCACGAGTGCGGTCTAGACTTGTTTGAAGAAATTTTAAAGTATTCATGTTGAATTTTGAGCGGTAGGTTGGAGCTGTTCTGCTAGGCGGAAACGGCAGAGGGCGAGGTTGATGTCGGAGTGGTGTCATAAATAGTTTTTTGACGCATGCGGGCCACCCTTTATTCTACTTTAAAGCAGCACGGTGCCGTGAAGGTGTCGCTGGAACGTCGCCCTGCCGCGCGACACTCCCTACACAAGACGTTCTCTTTGATGGCAAGGGTGCAGTCATCTGCGAGGTGATCACCCGCACAGTACTAGCAACAGACACTGTCCGAGTTGCACCGTAAAACGACGTAGCCGTACGTGCAACAATGACAGCACGCCGAAATTTTATTTAATAGGACAGGACGTCCAGCCGGTCAATAAGCGATCTTTCGTATTCAGGCTGTAATAGACTGACAGCGAAACCTCCACAGTATGGACGTCGTTACCAGTACGGTCCTTGAAGTAGGTCCTGTGTTCAAACTCTTCTTCGCGGATATTGAACCCATTGCGATCATTGATGTTCATGCGCAATATACCTGGGACAATGCTGGGGTCTACACCACTGATTTTAGGCTGGCAAACGGCGTGGACGACGGATGACTTTGATGGCTGTTCTAAGCTGAGTGTTTCCTTAGATGGCTTTTTTGAGATTTTCAATCGAAGCTCGATCCGCAGACACTACCGTCAGCCCGGTGCGGTTGGGAACGAGTTTAACTTGTTTCACTCCGATTCCGGATGGATCATTCCCGAAAGTTGATTTGAGCAGGGTAGTAGTTTCAGAGCCTGGATGTACAGATGGAAGGAGAGGCGTAACGTGCAGAGCGTGGTTTAGGTCAGTTGCAAAGTCCTAACTTCTTTATCTGGGCGGTGCTGCACAGGCTGAAGGGGATTGCACGCAGAGTCCCTAGGGTTACGGTGAGCATACGCGAAGGACACCGGGGTACAGGTAGTGGATTATGTGGGGTGACTTCTGCACGGCGGCACTCAGCTAACTGCGATCGTAGCTCGTCGATCATACCTTCGGCACGGGATAACTACGTTCGCAGGGACATGAACATTCTCTGCAAGTCGAATAAGGTGTCCATAATCCTTTCGCGCACTGGGTGCAATACTTTGTGTCTGCCATCACTGAGAAAAATTAGGAGCTGCTTCCCTTTATCGCAGAGGAGGGAGGAATCTTCTTCTATTTCGACTGTCAATCCTTCAAAAGGATGCGTCGCACGCGCCACAGGGCTGGGAGCACGGACACTCTCACTTTGAGCATGATCCCGCGGCGGATTATACACCGCCGCGGGATCATGCTCAAAGTGAGAGTGTCCGTGCTCCCAGCCCTGTGGCGCGTGCGACGCATCCTTTTGAAGGATTGACAGTCGAAATAGAAGAAGATTCCTCCCTCCTCTGCGATAAAGGGAAGCAGCTCCTAATTTTTCTCAGTGATGGCAGACACAAAGTATTGCACCCAGTGCGCGAAAGGATTATGGACACCTTATTCGACTTGCAGAGAATGTTCATGTCCCTGCGAACGTAGTTATCCCGTGCCGAAGGTATGATCGACGAGCTACGATCACAGTTAGCTGAGTGCCGCCGTGCAGAAGTCACCCCACATAATCCACTACCTGTACCCCGGCAGTCCTTCGCGTATGCTCACCGTAACCCTAGGGACTCTGCGTGCAATCCCCTTCAGCCTGTGCAGCACCGCCCAGATAAAGAAGTTAGGACTTTGCAACTGACCTAAACCACGCTCTGCACGTTACGCCTCTCCTTCCATCTGTACATCCAGGCTCTGAAACTACTACCCTGCTCAAATCAACTTTCGGGAATGATCCATCCGGAATCGGAGTGAAACAAGTTAAACTCGTTCCCAACCGCACCGGGCTGACGGTAGTGTCTGCGGATCGAGCTTCGATTGAAAATCTCAAAAAAGCCATCTAAGGAAACACTCAGCTTAGAACAGCCATCAAAGTCATCCGTCGTCCACGCCGTTTGCCAGCCTAAAATCAGTGGTGTAGACCCCAGCATTGTCCCAGGTATATTGCGCATGAACATCAATGATCGCAATGGGTTCAATATCCGCGAAGAAGAGTTTGAACACAGGACCTACTTCAAGGACCGTACTGGTAACGACGTCCATACTGTGGAGGTTTCGCCGTCAGTCTATCACAGCCTGAATACGAAAGATCGCTTATTGACCGGCTGGACGTCCTGTCCTATTAAATAAAGTTTCGGCGTGCTGTCATTGTTGCACGTACGGCTACGTCGTTTTACGGTGCAACTCGGACAGTGTCTGTTACTAGTACTGTGCGGGTGATCACCTCGCAGATGACTGCACCCTTGCCGACAAAGAGAACGTCTTGTGTAGGGAGTGTCGCGCGGCAGGGCGACGTTCCAGCGACACCTTCACGGCACCGTGCTGCTTTACAGTAGAATAAAGGGTGGCCCGCATGCGTCAAAAAACTATTGATGACACCACTCCGACATCAACCTCGCCCTCTGCCGTTTCCGCCTAGCACAACAGCTCCAACCTACCGCTCAAAATTCAACATGAATACTTTAAAATTTCTTCAAACAAGTCTAGACCGCACTCGTGCGGCAACTCCGCACCTTGTTGATTTCGTCGAAGCAGAGCACATTGATGTGGCTGTTGTTTGTGACCCATATGCTATCGGATCAACCGTGCTCGGTGGGCCACCCAATTGGCTTCGTTTTCTGCACCCAGACACTCCCAGATGCATGGTCCTCATACCCCGGCGTAAATTCGGTGTATTTCCCCTCACCGTGTCTCCTTATGTTGTGGCTCTGTGACTTCAAAACCAGCAGACCAATATGCTTCTCATCGCTACTTATGCTGCTCCATCAGTGCCGATGAACTTTATTTTGTCTCGAATTGGTGACGTCTACGAACGATACTATGGTACGAAGGTGATATTGGCAGGAGATTTCAGCGCCCAGGATCTCAATTGGGGAGGCGATGTTTTTAACTCCCGCGGCTTCCAGCAGGCCCACTTCATCCACGCACCCCGACTCAAAATACCGAACGACCCAACTTCAGTGGTGACCTTTCAAAATGCATACTCGGAGCCTTGGATCGACCTTACCCTTGTTTCCGGCCCCATTTGTGAAGGTGATTGTTTGTGGAATGTACATGACACGCCAACTTTATCAGATCAGAAGTACGTAGTATTCGGCATGCAACGGTTTCCACTGCCCAATAAAACACGGTTTACCAAAGCATCATCACAATATTTGGTTGAGGAATTGGCAGCAGATGATTGGATTCAAAATTTCAACCCACAAGATGCCTCTACAAAGTCCGCCCTCAACGCAGTTCTTGACGTTTTTTATTACAAATTTGCCAGTTTAAAAAAAGAAGTTTGAACGACCGCTGAAGGAACACAGGCGAAACGCGTGGTGGAGTGACGCTCCGGCGAGGGAAAGATTGGCGGTGCGAGTATTGCGGAGGCGGTACCGGCATTGCGGGGATCCACTCTTGCGTGCAGATCATCGTATTGTGTATTAAAGGAGTCTCGCCGCCTACACAGAGCACATACAAATCGCCAAGAACAAGGCCCTAAGACAGGCATGCACAGATGTGTTCCGCAAGAGCTTGTTCGGGCAACCATTCAAAGCGGCGTTTGGGAAGCCCCGAATACCTTCTGTTTTATCCCCTCTGCACTTACTGGATGATACGTCTACAACAAGCACATTAGAGTCAGCTGGTCTCCTCCTGAAAACCCACTTCCCTTCGAATCGCCATGAAGACGATACTCTCACCCACGAAGCAATGGGGCCCGTCATTGCCACGACTAAATACCACACGGAGGCCCAAAGCGACAACTTTACTCTTGAGGAGTTGCGATTGGCCCCCAGAAAACTGAATTTGGGTTCTGCTCCGGGACCTGATGGCATCACCACCCCCATGGTTCATCTCCTTGTTAAACACCTCTCCCCTTTCCTGCTTCAAGTGTTCAACTCTTGCCTTCTTGGCTATTTTCCCCCTCACTGGAAGCAAGTCCAGGTTAAATTTTTATTGTAACCTGGACGTCCACCGACGGAGCCTTCTTCATACACGGCAATATGCATTATGTAGATGATTGGCAAGCTACTAGAACGAATGCTGAACTCACGTTTTTACTATTCTCTACACCGTTCCGGACTCCTTCATCCACACAAGTATGGCTTTACCTTGGGACACAACACAGCAACCACTTTATTTGATTTGCGTAGCCGGTTGCAACACCATCGAGGCCATGGTGATCTGTCTCTTGCTATATCCCTTGATTTCGCTGGGGCATTTGTCACTATTTGGCACCCCCGACCATTGTACTTTTTCCGCTCACAACTGCCCTCAAAACATCAATGAGCTGCTAAAATCGTTCCTTGAGGGGCGCACCGTTCGTTAAGAGGCGTTCGCAGGAAACATCACCCACATCACAACAAAGGGGTCTCCTCAAGGTTCTCCCCTTAGCCCCCCTTTGTGGAATGCTTATGTTTTTGACATGCTCTCCATTCCTATGCCGGAAGACACGTATTTACAGGCCTACACAGATGACACTGTTATCGTCATTCACGCGCGTGAGTACCGTCAACTAGAATCTATTCCCCATGAAACACTTTCAAGATTACTACATGGACTGAGAAGGCGAAGCTAAGGCTAAACCCTTCCAAATGTTCCTGCCTCCTCGTTTCAAGGGGTGACCGAGGTGCGATACGGAAGCCTACCATCAGACTTTACGGCCTTACCTTCAAGCAAGTCCCCGAAATGAAACTGCTAGGAGTTGTATTTGACAACCACCTCACCTTTGTGGCCCACCCCAACCACGTAAAATCAATTTTTGAGGGAATGGCTGCTTCACGCATGCACACCCTCGGTAATCTTTCTTATCTGCGTCAACGGCATCATCTTGTAATCCTTTCTGAAACTTCCTTCGCCATTCGCGCTTGGTGGCACTTAAATCAACACCGTAGTCTAAAACCTCGAGTTCACTCATTGCTTAGGTCATCCTTGTTGGCGATCACGGGGAATACACTACGACGAGGACAGCAGCTCTTGACGTTATCGCCAATGCGCTCCCGTTACACATTCACCTTGGCATCTCTGTGCGCATCTTTTTACTGTTTCATCATCGACGATCAATCACATTCCACTTGGTTCCCTTCAGACCTACCGACGTAGACCTTCCCATCGTTCTCGCCACTCACCCTGCGCGACGTATTCGTGTCCGAAGTGGCCACCTAACCAGCACAGAGGCGAACCAGCGACTTAATCTCTCCGCTCTCCACGCTTTCACAGACAGTTCCCACACACCCGCTGCGGCTGGAGCAGCATTTGTCAATCTGAACGGGCCGACCGCGTGCCCGCCGTAAGAAGGTTCCGCTTAGTTTCTCCCACTACATCTTTTGATGCTGAAGTGATAGCCCTGCAAAAACTCATTCAGTTCCTCTTGGAGAACCGGCCTTCCTCTCCTGTAAATATATACTCTGACAGTCTTTCTGTACTTCTGGCACTCAACAATCCTTTCAATCAGTCCTCCACAAATCACCAATTGACACAGTACATTCCCTTGCTCTCGAGCTCACTCTCGGTGGCCTTGTACCATGTGCCAGCGCACTCGAACGTGTGGGGGAACTAAATCGCGGACACAGTCGCGCGAAGTGCTGCTACGAGGGGACAGGATGTGGGCAAGAAAATATGCAAACATATGGTGCTTTCGTCGCTGTTGAAAGCTGGTCGCCTATTGTGGCAGGATACGTGGTCAACAGACAACGGTGACATAGAATAGAATTATTCCTCTGGAAGCCGAGTGTTCTCAATCTGCCTGCTTCTTTTCCTCCCTCTAAAAAACTTACCCGCCTTAGAACTGGACATGGCCGATTCCCTCACTATTTTTTCGGTCTCGAACGTACGTCGGACTGCCTGTGGTTTCGTGGTGCGGCCGCCACTTTCTTCTCTCACTATCTGACTCAGTGTTCAAAAACATCATCATGCATTTAACGACTGCTTCGCATTGTGCGGCCATCGCTTGAACCGTGAAACCTTCGGCATCTATTGGATAATTCTGAAGACATCCAGATGTGAATCGAGCTCGTCGACTTCATTTCCGGTTCCTTACCCGAGGTGTGATGCTGGTGTGTTTCCAGTGGTTTTTCATCGGCGCCGTCCCACCTACAAGCCTTGGCCTCCCTGCGGCCGAACATGTCACTTGTGATCTGTGTGGTTCGCCAGTGCGTGTGTTTTTTTCCTGGATTCCTCAAGTTGTGTTTTTAGTGATCATGAAATGAAACACGTGTTCCTTCTGGAGTCCTGTTCTCGGGGACAATTCATGCCTTTCTTCAGCCTGGTGCCGTTTTTTTATCGTGTGTACCATGTGACAGTGTATGGGGGTGATAGCTGCATTGTTTACGCTGGACAAACTGACTTTCGATTTGTTACCTATAGTGTCCCGGCGGTGCTTCGTTTTCGTATTTCGTAAATACTGTACATGATGTGTGCGGTCTTTCAGCAGGGCCTCGCAGTTAGATATTATCGTGAACGGAAATACCCCAACTGGACTTTTATTTTAAAACAGCTACTTTTGGACGGACATTTGTGGCGAACTTTAGAAGTGAAACACCATATGTATTTGTATTTTTCCCCTCTGCTACTTATCGGGTTCTTTTTTCCACGCCGCTAACTACATTTTTTCTACTGGGCTTCACAATTAGGACATATTGCTACCTGAATTCTTTGTTTACTTTCAATCACATCCTTGATTGCGGACTCCCTTCTTAAGCTCTATGTACCTGCTGCCCGAGCATATGAAACGTGGAAAGTATTTTTTTACCTGCAAACTGGCTTTTCTTCAAACAAAAAAAATTGACTTCTTGCCCCGTTCATTTATTTTATATTGGCTGTAAACCTGCAATAGCCTTGCTGGAGCAGGTATTGTTCACCACTTTTTCTTTATTCTTGGGGGTAGGCAGAGGAAGGGGAACACCGAATTTTTAAAGGGTTTGAAAGGCCCAACCCGGCAGAATTCGATAACATGAGCCCGAGCCCACCAGACTGTTGTTAACTATAATCCCTAGTCTTACAGGGTATGAACATGAACTCGAAGAAGTCAGCTGTTAGCTTAAAAAGCGTAAGCACAAAGTGAATAAGAATAGTTTGCATTTAAATTGACTAATTTGGATTTAAATTTTCGTTAAACTTGGTCCGAACTTGTACAACTTAAATAACCTCTCTTAGAAACTGTGTTTTCCGTAGTCATTAACCTTCATTTGCCATTTCATTTGAAAGTCCTCGAAATGAAGGCACCCCGAGGATACTTTAACTGATTGCGAGGAAGTGGATATTCTTTTTACATTGCAATTCCTATGCAGATACTGCAGTTTTCGTTGTTTCATTGCTTGCTAAAATTTGAGCAAATGATGCTTCCCTTTTTACCACTTCATTTTTGTCTTTCCTTATACTTACGTTGGCAGCAATATTTTATCTCATTTCTGTTCTTTCTTGCCTTTATTTATGGTTTAAAAAAAATCTTACCCGAAGAAATCATAGGCTCGGCTTTGAAAATTGGTCCTTTAAACTCTGCACACACTACAAAGTTCTGACCACGTTTATTCTGTTTGTTTTTGTTTGAAAAGCAAAGGGAAGAGACAATCACGTTGTACTCTGTGGCTGAAGGGCCGTCATTTTTCTGGCCTGCTGTATCCCACTATGCTGATGGGCCCAGACGTTTATTTGTTGACGTTGAGGCTTTCTAAACGCAATCATCTTTTTATAATGTCTTTTAACAGCGCCGTAATAAATTAACACTTCATCTATTTTTGTATTTGCCTAACTAAAAGATGGACAGAAATATCCCTGTTGTCAACAACGCATAATTTGCGGCACAAGATGGCCTGCCTCAGGGACGGCCCGGGCCAGCTCGGGCCCGCATGGCCCGAAAAAGTGTGGTTGAAGGCCGAGCGGGGCCCGGGCCCGAAAAAATGCGTTCTACCCTGCCCGAGCCGGCCTTACCAGTGCACTATTCCAGACTACCTAGCTACGCCACCGCCCACAACTATTTCAGTTCTCTACACCTTACGGTGTGCTGTTTCGTCATATGCTGTTTTGTCGTCGTGCTCTTCTGTCGTGTGCGCTTTTGTCGCTGTGCCCTTCTGACGCTGCGCTCTTCTGTCGTGTTCCCTTATGAAGCCGTGCTGATGTGTCGGTGCTCTTCTGTCGCGTGCCATTTCGTCGCGTGCTATTCTGTCGGTATACACAACCAAAGAATTCGTCACGAGGCAGCTCCAGGTTCAATCATTGCCCTTGTTAGCCGCAGGGGTGCATGATGTTTATTCAGAACTATGGCTGTTTTCCGGCGATAACACAATAACAAACCACCAACAACACATGCGTAATTTTTTATGCATACTTTTTATGAATAGGCAGGGAATCGCCATCAGTGTTTGTTGCGCTCAGTATGAAGAAACACAAAATGCGACATTCGTGCCAAGCCTGAGCACCAATGATGACGTGCATTCGTAAGGAAAATTTTTAAAGACGCTCATTTACCACCATAGCGCCCTCTATATATCAATCTTCCCGTATGTATATACTTGCGGTATTGCGAATCGATTCCCGAGTGGGCCAGTGTACTAGTTACACCATCGGTATAACACGTGCTGAGTTATTTCTTACTTGCCATTTTTTGCTCACCGTGGAGATAAACACCGAAACTCTCGTCTCTTGTCATAACATAATGGCTGTAATTCCTTGCGTGGGCTGCATGCTTTTTTATGCTTTTCATGTAACCCCCCTAACTCAATGCCCTCGGGCCTCTGAGGTACTTTAAATAAATAAAAAGCAAGGGGTTTAAACAGAGGCGTTTGGGTACGGCAACTTTTTTATAGGCGTTATTTAAAAGCACAAACAAATTGACCTATTACAGGAGTAAAAGTTCACAATTAACCCGTAAATGCGTGAAAGTGCTCTAAAAATTCTGATTCTACCAATTAGGCCGCCGTCGTGGAAAGGTTTGTTAAAGAGTTTTTAAGCATATGTATGGGCTACCTACATCTACATGAACCTATTCCACATATCAACGAGCCGGCGACAAAAATAGACAATTGTGAAAACTGTTTTGGTGCTTTTCACTTGTTTCAAGTTTCAAGTTTCAAGTTTCAAGTTCAAGTTCAAGTTTTTATTTACATCGTGAAGATGTGGGTTGGCTCGAGCGAGAAGTGAAAGGAGTTTCACTTGAATAAGCCCGAGCCCCCTTTGTACCAGGCATCAATGCAACAAGGGCACATAAAACAGTTCTTCACACCACAGGTTACAGAATCGAAACAATTCTACTTAATGTTCGTATAACAGTTAGGTGTGACACCACAAAATACACCCGATGTTTCTATAAGTCTATTAAATAAAGAAACAACAAGATTAGCAATATAACACACAATCTAGGTGCACTGTACATGTGTAAAAATATTATGAAACGAAGTAAACCGTAACACATTTTAGTAGTTTAAAAAGGTCCGAGGGGTGCAATTCCATAAAAAGAATACTGCAAGATGTAGCTGCAACACCATATAAAATAGCGCCTCATTTCCCATTTTATTGGCTAAATACATAGCGAGGGCCTCGGTTCTAATGGTCTTCATGCCACAGTTCACTTCAGAGGGTTCAACGTTAAACAGCCTCTTCGGAATCGTCGTAGAAGTTTCAGATGCCGCCTGGAGGTTAACAAGAAGGTCCCATTTGCCCTGACTAATCGGAGAGGCGCTGTGTTCCACCCCCAGCGCCGGAAGCAATCACCTTAATATAAATAAAGACTGAATTGGAAGGGAGCAGAGTATTACTGACAGCGTACTTGTTTACCAGAGAAAGCGGGTGTTCCGCAGGGAAGCATACCGGGTCCTTGTCTTTTTAATATCTATATTAATGAATTAGTGCTTATTGATCACAACAACCAATATGTAATTTATGCTGACAATAGAACTGTGTTATTTACCTCGAACTGTGCTGCCAGCCTTCAAACTACTGCAGATATTGCTTTAGAAAAAGTTTACCGTTGGAGCATTGATACTTAACCTAAAATAAATGTCGATAGTACCAAAGCCCTTCTGTTCAGGCAAAAAACAAGAACATTAGCTTAAAAAATGACATTCCAGAAGTAAAATTGTAAGCTCAGTTAAAATATTAGGTGTGATTTTGATGATTGCCTGTCATGGACTAACCACATACGTTCTTGCGGGCAAACGTTCTAAAGTTGTAGGAATGATGTTCTGTGTGAAATGCCTCCCTTTGAAGTAAAAATTACAATCTACAATGCTTTTTTTCAGTGATATAAACTACTCCGGTCTCGTTTAGGGCAGGACATCAGCTCCAAATTTAAATCAGTTCTTTCTTTTACAGAAGAAAATAATTTGTTTATTCGGCCACACCCTATTCAGCGGCCCCACCGAACCGTTGTTTCGACAACTACATGTGCTCAAGATTCTTCACTTGTTCCACTATCGATTAGTTCTACCAAATGTAAAGGATCAAACATCTGTCAAAAACCGCTTAAGTAACATAGCCTTCCTAAGTCGACGGGTTGAGTCCTACAGCACTAGTTCGCCAGAATACTGACTGCTACCTCACTCACGAACGAGTACGCAAGTGCTTTGCCATACATTGCCTACTTTTGTGAACAATTTTGCAGCCAAGATTAATAATATGACCTCTTTATCTCGCTAGAGAGATTGCTTTATTGTCTAAAATGGTCTGCATGCTTCGAACCTTGCTTTGTACAATTGTTTTGTTGTCTCGTTTTCGCCCTTTTGTTCCTCTCCCTTGTAGCAGAGCCATTGAAAATTATTACTGCCACTACGGTGTTTTGATTATTTTTACTTGCTTTACCATTCCCTACAGCTATGTCGGTGACTGTATTCCCGTTATGTGCCTGTCGCGTTTCTTTGGATGACATGCAGAGTAAAAGTATTAGCGTTCCTTTATTTTTTACCCCGTGCTTGATACCAATCGCTGTCTGTATGCCTTTCGGTTTTGCACTGTTGTGTTTTCCTTCTTTTTCTCTCTCCTCCTTTCTCTCCTGTTCTACAATTAAGACGACTGTGTTAGCGAACCGCCCTGCTGCTGGAATAGTTTTTGGGCCCGTCCAGTTGCACGTGAGAAACTTTTTCCCGATTTCCCTAGATAAAGATTTGTGTGTCCTTTATGACAAATAAACTTTAATAACTGGCAAATAAAGCGGAAACAGAATCGCTCGTTATTGCTATACTATATGAACAGTTTGGCCATTTATTGTTACGCTAAACTGCCCTACGAACAGAATACTCTCTGTAGCCATCGATCATAAAGCCAGAAATGTTTTTGCACTTTTGGATCGGCATGCATGAAGGCCTTTGCAAAACTCCTTATCACAACTCGATACTATATCACTGTTTTTAGGTAGCCGCATTCACTGTGTTCACAAAAACATTGGTCGACAGAAGAAATACGTCGTTCCTTACTCCTGCCTGGTTCCTGTTGGAAAAGAGGCCATCCCAACTTAAGCGCACATGATCTCACAAGCTCATCGCACATCCTGTCGGCAGCATTATTCTGAGAAGTAGCGAATGACTCATCAGGTTCCGCCTATTTAGCCCTTCATTTGAAGTAACCGCCCTCGTGGGTGTGCAAGGCTCCAATTACAACTAAAACAAATTGATATTTCATGTTAGCAAGTAGCATTCTAATCAAAAATTTGACACAATGATATAATGACTAGTAGGGGAGGTCCAAAGCATGGTATTGCCTTCTCCAAGCGGCCAACACCAAAAAACGATTTATGAAAGCATGCTTTCAGCTATATTAAAAATAAACAGAAGCACAATAATTAGCTTCGGAATTTTCCTCTCTTATATGTTATCCCTATTCCGGGCAACCCATTTTGTACTCCAAATAAACTTTAAGTTGTCCAAATGACGTTCTCGTCAAGACCGATAAGACTTAATGGCGTTTTTCTGAAGTGAACTCAATATAGGTCTTTATCTGCTTTCCAGAACAATATGAAAGGTGGAGCCAAATATCACGAAATGCACGAGGCCTCGTCACGAATGTTCCGTGGAAACAGCTGCAAAAAATCAGAAAAAGGTACGCATAATGGGCCAACTAGGAAGTACTTGGCATAATACTTTGTACAATTAGGGAAGCCTTTTCTATTGCCCCTCATCTTTAGTGTTCATTCCAGCGAAAAGACTTCATAGGGACCGGGCGGCCGTTGTATGGCACCACCGTCGCTTCAGCGAACAGCGCCGCCCGTGGCGAACCGCTCGTCAGTGGAATGCAGGTGGCGGTCAGCGCAGCGTTATTGTGCATGGCTTTCTCTCGTTTTTCTGCGGTGCGGCTTGCAAAGCGTGCATAACCACAAGGACTTTTTTCAGATCGGTAAATCTTGAGCGTAATGTGACCTTTACGAGGCATGCCATGTGTGTGATTTACGCCCATACTCAGTATTTACAAATAGCAGACGACGCTCAATCCGCCAAGCTGGAAGTCAAGCTGGAAGTGACACTTCGTTCTTTCATGTAATTTTTTCATGCCTGCATGCAGTTTCGCGTATCGAGGAGTATATATTGCAGCTAAATGCTCCCACAAAGCCGGTGTGTGCAACCGATCCAGGAATGCTGCGGTGCTGGCCTTTGGCAGCTGATGACAAAACGGCGTCGACGTCGTGCACAAGCGAAAGACAAAGTTGGGGGCTGCCTTCTAAGATTTACCTTAAAACAGAAATTGTTATGTACGACGCTTCCGTGACTTTATTACATACGGCTTAAACGTGTTTAATTTCACAGAAATGATCTTACTACAGTCATCGGAAATCGTTGATAGAATAAATACCGCATGATAGTAGAACGTTATTGCTTGTCGTGGAGAAGCATTGATTTATAAGAATTGCAATGGTTGGTGGCTAGTTGTTAAATGGTTTTTCAAAAACCAATTCCTGCGTGGCTGAAGGGCGCAAGACAGGAGGGTGCCCGAAGCCTGTACTCAGCTTCACAACTGAATGCTGCGGTTACAAGCTGTCACCTACGCTTGAAAAATCATGCACTCCTCCGTCTAACGACGATGATGGTTTGTCGCAAAGCTTTCTCGTATGGGTTTTCTTGGTTGCCTTCTGGATTTAAACTTTGACTAGTTGAGCTTCGAATTTGACCAGCACGCGTTGGTCTTTCGATCGCAGCGTCTTTGACCATTTCCCATTCATTTCGCACGAAGAAAACTTTGCGTTCAACCTTCGTAATCATTAGACGAGGGGCTAGATGATTTTGCTGTTTAATTTTGAACTTCCATGCACCCCTCTCCAAATCTAAACTTTTTCCAGCGTGTCGGAAATGTATCTGTGCTGAAGGTCTCGGGCTGATGCACCCATATTTGAGGCAAATAATCGCGCGTTTTTGGTGTCTTCACAAGGCACTACACGATTTTTTAGGTACTCTGTAAAGAATACTTAAGCATTAAAAAACACCGGCTGGCGTTAACACTGCCATATTTTTTTAACTATCGGTGCCAGCCTTTATTCCACGCAGGTGGTAAAACGGGAAGGGGAGGAGGGATGGTTTGTGGCTTGTGCTGTTGGGTGGGTGAATAACTTTGGCACTTGATAAAATGACCACCACAAACGTGGGAGTTCCACTTCGGCTTTCAGGCTCCCATGCTGTCACAGTGTCGCTCACCAAAACCGAAGGCACAAAGCTCACGGTTTCAGAGTGTGTGAACTACCGCAACGTTTCTACGGCTATACGGTAATCCACATCGTACGCAAGTGCCTTCTCTTCAAAGCACACGTATCGAGGTATCTCAGCGCTAAGGCTGGCGCGGAAACCGTAGTCATTGAAACCAGTGAAGATAATTTAAAGTGGTAGAAATGAATACTGATATTCCTAATAGTTTTATTCCTACTCAGATCCTGCAGAGCCATGGGCGCAGAGCGCTGCAAAAAGTGCTCATGTCAATGTAGCCCATTCCCAACCTTAGAAGCATCCAATAAGTTTTCGTAGCCGTTAGTGCATTTAAGAAGAAATCAATACTAATAATAGTAGTTTTATTCGCACTCAGAACGGGTGTAGCCAAGCGCAAATCGCTGCAAAAAGCGCTCATGGCATTGCAGCCGATACCCAACTTTAGAAGCGTCCGACAAGTTTACGCAGTCGTTACTGCATCTAAGAATCCAACACATCTGTCTAGACTTCGTTTCATCTCACGTGTCCGCTCACAACACCACCAAAACATCCAAAGCACCGAAGCAAACACGACAAAAACAACGGGAGCCTGTGTAGTCCAATGCACCGGCTCATTCCACTGACGAGGGGAGCGCCGAGTGGTGGCGCCACCCGTCCAGCTGCCCGGTCCCTATAGGCAGGGTCAGTTATTGCTTGCAATGGAGAAGTACTCTGAACGGCGTGAATAGAAGTCGCGGAACACACGTTGATCGGCTGGAGCTAAACAACTGATAACATAAATACATCTTGTCTTAGAGGTAAACGTCGCTACGTGCTCCAGTGCTTGTGAGACAGCGTTTAAGTCTATTTTTGCACTACAGGTGTGTGCCTCTGACGCGGCAATGAGAGATTTATGTTCAAGGCGGCTACTACGTGCCAAGTCATCTCGGTCAGATGGAAATCAATTGCGGATCCTGAGCCACACTTTCAAGGCAGCAGCCGCCAATGCACACACTGGGGCCGAATTTGCTGAAGGAAATTTGAAAACAGTTCATGAGCGAGCTACCTTATCTCTGAACGCCTGCACACGCCGAAGCGCGTTATTAAATGCTGACGAAGCGAAAAACCAACTTAGCACTTTTCGCTCCCACTTATCAAAGGAAAACTCCTACAGGCGTTCTCACTAAAAAAACTGAATGAGCGAGGTAAAGGGTAGGGAAATGGTGGAGAAAGCGTTTGTTGAGCCGGAATGAAGAATAACATAAAAATACGAAGGCGAAAATAATTTATCGAGTAGCAGCGTACTGTTTTTTTTTTAAGTAAGGATTGACGATTCAGGCATCATTGTCAGATTAATGCGCTCCATGCCGGTGACGTCATCGTCTGCCAATAATCTGTCTGAGGTTACAGCATGCCTTCCCTCTGCTCCTGTGAATTACTTGATTATATGAAGGGTAATTTGAATTTAGGAAATACCTAGGCCACGTAATACCGTAGTGCACGAGGTTCATAGAGAAGGAACTTTGGGGGCCTAAAATTTTGGGGTGCGGCATATCAGGTATTCTAAGTCAGGGAAAAGCGTTTTTTTTCTTAAATAAATACTGACACCAATCTTCAGCGTTCATATTATTGCACGGTTCGCTTCCTTTTATCAACAGAATACTCTTACTAAAATACGAGCGGCGTACGACGCGAAGAACATACTTTAAAATTGGATCTCAATTATCGCGCCTATGAAATAGCATGCAGAGCGGCACTCAGGAAATGGACATCAGCGTGACATAATCCGGTAGTATCCAAAATAAGTGACGCTGAGAGCAGTCGTCAAAACCTCGTGACGTCACTTGATACACGCGGCCCCGCGAGCGGCAACTGGGCGCCGGCGCATTCACAAACGGGTGTATATAGCCAGGGCTACAGGCATGCCAGGCACTGTTGGCAAAAATAAAGTTCCACACACGGAAAAGGAAGCGATAATATAGCCTGGAATCGCAATATACGCCTCCATAAGGGCTTTTATAGACAGCTGTCATCGAATTTTCGCCGCAATGGTAAGCCCAGCGCCTTCAGGAAAACGCTTCAATATAAAGCAACTTTCGTACTTTCAGTGCCATACTTCCTCGTCTGATCTAGAATTCGACGAAACAAGTCTATGCCCCCCCCCCACCCCTCCCTCTTTCCTCCAACATGTTTGTAAAGGGCATGTTTCGGCACTTTTCATATATAACAAGTCGAAATTTAACTCGCTGTTATAGACGAATGTTTTACCGACTGTACATTTTTTGAAACGTCGTCGCCCCGTTGGTGCCTCTACTGCATGACGTTATCTATACTTTTTCAAATACAGATTGAGCTAGCGATTGCAGCAAAATAAATATAAGAGCATTTCGTAAATTCTCGTAATTGAACGCCAGTTTGTAGGCATAATTTTTCGAACTAGCGCAGAGCCTTTGTATCACCGTGTGCCCGCGGACCGTTTGAGAAAGTAAAGCTCAAATCACGTACCTTTTGTTTAGTACCCGCCGTAGCCTACTCGTACGCCTCCTTTGTTCCGCACTGCACAAAGGAGGCGTACGAGTAGGCTACGCCTCCAGAACACTGCGTTTACGCTGGGTCAGTAACACTTCTATCAAACAAAACTACCCGGATCCTCAACCCCCCCCCTTCCACCCGTAAAAAGATTACGAATGCCGCGAGGCTTGCCTCCAGTCAGCATAATCCAAACTTAAACTCAAACTCCAAAACTACCCTTACACAAACCAAATAACATCCCCAATCAAGCAAAACCCACCCGTACCCCATCAACCACAACCCAACATAAGACCCAGACGAGACCAAAGCTGTCGCAGAATAACAAAATCTATAAAATTAAAAGCAACAAAATAAACAAACGACAAAATAATATCAATCACAACATAACCAAATCCAATGACTCTTCTTTACTACAGTGCCGCCTCAACAACGTCTTACCCTGGTGTAACAACTTACTCACAAACCTTAACCCTAATAGGTGCAAATATTTCGGCAATTCTTACACTGCTAGTCATTAAAACCTGCCGAATATTTTCATAATTCAACTGTATTAGATTCAGTTCTTTCCTGAAAATACGTAGGTTTTCGCATTATTAGAGATGCCTTAAGGCACAAGAATTCTAAATATATCATTACAATACTAACCCCGAGCCGGGTTTCCTGCGTCGAAATTTTTCGCTAGCGCCACTCTTCTTACTACTGTATTTACATAAAACGCTTGATATACGTAAACTTCAGTATACACTCTAAGAAAAATGGTAGTCACTAGTGACTCATTTTACAGAGTCATTGGCTTGCTACAGAATCGACTACCTTTGGACTCTTATGGGGAGGGTCACCAGACTCTCTTTCAAACAGAGTCCTGGGACTCTTAGGGAGGGAGTCGTGACGAAGAGTCAAGAGTGAGTGTTCAGGACTCCTGAAGATTAGTCACGGCGACTCCGATATAGCAAACAAAAAGAGTCCGCTTGACTACGTTATGACCCAGTAATAAGAGTCGTCCTGACTCTGTTCGGAAAAGAGTCTTGTGACTCTGTTAGACCGAGTCAGAAAAGGGTATGCAGGACTCTGTAAAAGAAGTCACCTCGACTCCTAATTTTCAAACGAAGAGAGTCGTCATGACTAGTTTGCGACCAGTAAAAGTAGTCACACATACTCTCCGTTTGGCTAGAAAGAGCCCGCTTGGCTACTTTGGCTACTACATGACCCCAGCCAAGTTGCCCTGACCTGCTGAAAGGGAGTCGCGTGACCCCAGAGATATAGCATGCAGGACTCTGCAGCACAGTCACCGAGACTCAAAATCTGCAAAGAAAAAGTCCAGTCGACTATTTTGCAAATCGACCAAACAGGATCCCTTGAGAGTCGAAAGGGTATGCATACATGCAAGAAACATCAATGCAAAGTACCAAAAGAACTATTTTATTGAAATAAAGCCTACAACCTTTTAAATAATGCATTGGCTCAATGACTAGAAAAAATGTTCCAAGAAATAAAAATCACGGGTTTTTGTATATACACACTAGAAGAAACAGAAATACAAGATTCAAAATTATCATCTTAGACAACATTTGTCTCAAATAACAAAAACTTGTAACATTCAACGGGACAGGCAACACTTGAGCTCACATATACAAAACACAACCCTACAACAGTGATCAGCTGATAAGTGAATATGAAAACACAAATTTTCTTAAAACCCCATTAGAACAAATATTCAAAAATGTCCCTTTAGACAAATGAAGTGAAAAAAATTGTAGAACAATACAACTCACAAGTCGAAAACACGGCAATAAAATACACAAAAAAGAGTTCGGGAGTACTATTCCTTTATAAAATAGTAATCTTGAACACATTCATATTTAATGCTTACAGCTTGGTTCGGCTTAATGAAACGGCCACTTTTACCACTCATACCCAATGCAAATGAACATTAAAAAGAAAAACGGTGTTAAGAAATTCCTAATTGATGATTGTTATAGTTTTCTGAGAATATTTTGTTCACTTTAGAACACAGAAATTTACTCAGAAACTATATGTTGCAACGCTCACCACTTGATTTGCTGGCACTGGACAATGTATTTATTTGCTAAATAAAGGCACAGAAAAACGCGGGAAGAGAAGAACCACAAAGGACGAGCACTTACTAACAACCGAGTATAATGAAAACAAAAACAACAAATCCCGACACAGCGCACCCTTCTGCCGCATCATACACACAAAACTGACGTACTTCAACAGCAATCGGGAAGGAATCAGCAATCACATGCGCCGCAACAAATTGCCCGATGATCCGCGCAAATGTTAACAGATCGATAACATCAGCACCGAACATTGCGAATCCAAGAAAATTATTGCCTTTTCACTGGACGCTGTCTTCAAGATAGGCGAATTCCTCATTAAGAAGGGCGACGGATGGGGCGCTCACACAAGTTACATTCTTATAGCACAAAAAGATAGATAAAGTAAGCCACTGCTACCTCGGGTGTACGTTGCTGAGGGTGCCCAAACAGGACTTCTGTTTTTTCCAGCAGAGGCACACACACATGCTTCCTGCAATGGTCAGATAGATGGGAACATGGGGTCCTCTTCAAGGAAGACGAGTGTTCTCGAAGACGGATGTCCAGGCACCTGCCCGTCTGGACTACATAGGATCCACCGTAATCAAACGGGATTCGGTAACCAACGCCTTTCGCGCATTTTACGAATTGTTTTTCATACCTGACCCCGCACCTGTCTGCCCGAGTTTCTTTCGTTTGGTTGACTTTTCTTGCAATAGCCCCACACAAACAGGACAATTTGTTTGGTGCCGAGAACACTACCTTGACATCAAACCTCCCCGCGACCTTCTTTAATCGGTAAGCCACGCGGGCGCTTGATGTCTTTTACAACGCGTTGCAATTTATTTTCACACAAACTGCCATGTTCACCCTCTGCCGTGTTCCCTGGCATCACCTAAAGAAGAGAAAAGGAAACAAAAACCGCAAGAGCAATTAGCCACTTAACAAAAACTAAGAGCTAGATTCATTTGAACCTTTGTCTAATAAACAGCCCTATTAAAAAAGCCTATTTCTTAGAACACCTTTGAAATGTGGGCCCCGTCAGCTAAAAAAAAATGTGGTTGATCCCTCTCATAGGGGTCGGTGAACTCCTCATAGGAATCAGTAAATCGGTAATCAGTAAAACATAAAAGTGATCGACACGATCAGTTGAAAGTCTGCATCGATATGAACTTGCACATCGTTATTTATATTTCTTCGGTATGGCACCGTCAGCCTTATCAACCTGGATTGCACACAGGATTGGACACTGGATTACACCCAAATGAAACCACACATGCTCGCAAACCATGCGAACGAAACCGAATGGGTTGCCAGCGAATCGTTTTGCCAGGTGTTTTGAGAGTCTGGCTTTTTCGCATAGCTTGTATCGCGCAGAAAAACAACAGGGTGTGTTCAGATAAGGACAGCCAAAGTGTTGCCATGTCCATTTTTTGTTTGAGATGAAACTTTAATACTGTGTAGAACATTGTATTTTCACCATGGAACTGGCATTAGTTTAGTGAGAAACACCATTTTTGATTTATTAAAAAAATATTTAGAGCGCGATCGGGCCGGGCTACTTTCCACATTGCTTTGTGTGCCAACTTTGGGGACCCCTAACACGAATCGAAATTTTTTCCAAATTTTTCTCATTTTTTAAACAAATATTTGCAAACTTTTCTGCTGGATTCGGGAAAATTGAATTTTCGATATTTATATTTTTTGGAGAAAACTTAGTAGCGAGAGAAATGTCGTTCAAAAGTGGCACTTCTAAAAAATTTTTTTTTACGCATCGCCCTAAAGGCTAGTTTTTTAGACGTGTTTACAAGGGGCTGCTGAACACCTCATACCCTTCTCAATGCTTTACAAAGAAAATTTATCAAAATACCGCCTAATGAAATGCGATCAAAAATGAAAATTTGGAAAAAAAAGTCCACACCTATCGACGTCATTTAAAAAAAACGTTTCTCAATTTTCGCTATATTTATTGATTGATTGATTGTAGGGTTTAACGCGCCGACGCAACGCAGACGATAAGGCGCGCCGTAGTGGAGGGCTCCGGATTAATTTTGACCACCTGGGGATCTTTATCGTGCGCCGAAATCTCGTACACACGGGCGTTTTTGCTTTTCGCCTCCATCAGAAAAGCGGCCGCCGCGGCCAGGTATCGAACCCGCGACCTCGTGCTCAGCAGCGCAATGCCTTAGCCACTGAGCCACCGCGACAGGTTTTCGCTATATTTACACAAAATGGCACTCAATTCCTGAGTATTCTAGAAAGCTAAACATTTGTTGCATTATTTTTGTTCTAACTGAGAAAAATGAGGTCACATTCAACACATTTTTTAATGTCCAATCAACGGTTGAGTAGCAGTTCGCAGTGAAAAAAGACAAATAATTATGGCTGTTTTTTGCAGTTTAGAAAAAGAAAGCGACTGATATAAAGAAAACTGATCGTAGTATTCATATTTACCCTATGTTCAACTTGTTAGTTGCGGTAGACATTAAAATAATTGTGAGGTTTTTGAGCTTGTTTCTTCCATCAGACTAAGGCTACCATTTTATTTCGTTATCGCATTGCCCTAGCTGTGTCATAAACCCATATGTTTCATATTTCTGACGCTGCTTAATCGCACTTTATTGGTAATTTACCCCATTTATAAGCAAGTAACCTCACTGCTGTCACTGAGAATATTTGACATGCGATCGTCATAGTCAAATGTGTATTTCTGTTCTACCTGGTACATGCGAAGTGCTAACTGCAAAACAACTTCGTCTTCCCAACTGTCCGTCTTTCAGCCTCCCGGGGATAATAAATAGATGTGCTTTTTGAACATTTTGTTTTTAGCTGTTGGAAAGATAAACTTTTATCCCACTACAAAATCTGCCAACCTTTACTTTGGACACTTCAAGGTTAAGGGGAAGGTGCAGCTTTCTAGTTACAGAGATCTTCAAAGATCCGACAAACAGTGGTCAGAAGCTTTGCTTGTGCTGTAGGAATTACTTCCCGACGAAGATAGAAGATACCATTGACCAGAGGCAAAAAAGTGTGTTCACGTGCGTTGCGATGTCGAGAAAGACTACGACTCTTTGAGGAAGCACAGCCTTGATTCGGCTCATGCATGCTTGGGGTTGGTCGAAATCAAGCGACTTCTTGAAGAGCATGCATCAATATGCGCTTTAATAATGTGTATAAATAACGGTGGTGCCACCCTATTTAGGCATCAGTTCCTCGAGGTGCACAGAAGTGAATGTAGGGTCACTAGTGTGACAAAGTGGCTTTTCTCTGGAACCGGACATGACAAAAGTGCGTACAACGGCATGGAAAGCCTTGTGAAGCAGCTGCTGTGCATATATTGCGTTGACCTTCAACCGAAGCCGCACAAAGTACGAAACAGTTCGTGGACAGCATCCTGAAAAAGTGAATTTCGTCGTGCTATATCTTGACGATGCCAATATTGCCACATTTGAGAACAAAGAAGAGAAAAGCAAAAATGTTCCGCCGGTACTCGGCATCCCGTATCCTCCCGGAAATAGCAAACTCAAACGAAATAAAATGAAGGTACCCAACATCGCACTCGGACTTGGAGGGGCAGCGACGGTTTTCACCTCTGCTTGTCGACACTTTGAAGGGCCTTCGAACTAGAACGCTGCACCTTCCCCTTAACATTGAAGTGTTCACAGTAAAGCATGGCCGATTTTGTAGTGGGATAAAAGTTTATCTTTCCAACAGCTAAAAACAAAATGTTCAAAAAGCACATCTATTTATTATCCCCGGGAGGCTGAAAGACGGACAGTTGGGAAGACGAAGTTGTTTTGCAGTTAGCATTTCGCATGTACCAGGTAGAACAGAAATACACATTTGACTATGACGATCGCATGTCAAATATTCTCAGTGACAGCAGTGAGGTTACTTGCTTATAAATGGGGTAAATTACCAATAAAGTGCGATTAAGCAGCGTCAGAAATATGAAACATATGGGTTTATGACACAGCTAGGGCAATGCGATAACGAAATAAAATGGTAGCCTTAGTCTGATGGAAGAAACAAGCTCAAAAACCTCACAATTATTTTAATGTCTACCGCAAATAACAAGTTGAACATAGGGTAAATATGAATACTACGATCAGTTTTCTTTATATCAGTCGCTTTCTTTTTCTAAACTGCAAAAAACAGCCATAATTATTTGTTTTTTTTCACTGCGAACTGCTACTCAACCGTTGATTGGACATTAAAAAATGTGTTGAATGTGACCTCATTTTTCTCAGTTAGAACAAAAATAATGCAACAAATGTTTAGCTTTCTAAATACTCAGGAATTGAGTGCCATTTTGTGTAAATATCGCGAAAATTGAGAAGCATTATTTTTTTAAATGACGTCAAAAGGTGGACCTTTTTCCAAATTTTCATTTTTGGTCGCATTTCACAAAGCGTTATTTTGATAAATGTTCTTTGTAGAGCATTGAGAAGGGTATGAGGTGTTCAGCAGCCCCTCATAAACACGTCTAAAAAACTAGACTGCTTAGCCTTTAGGGCGATGTGTAAAAAATTTTTTTTTAGAAGTGTCACTTTTGAACGACATTGCTCTCGCTACTAAGTTTGAGAAATATTTTCTCAAAAAATATAAATATTGCAAATTCAATTTTCGCGAATCCAGAAGAAGTTTGCAAATATTTGTTTAATAGGAAAATTTTGAAAAAAATTTCACTTCGTGTTAGGGGTCCCCAAAGTTGGCACACCAAGCAATGTGGAAACTAGCACGGCCGATTGCGTTCTAAATATTTTTTTATTAAATCAACGATGGTGCTTCTCACTAAACTAATGCCAGTTCCATGGTGAAAATACAATGTTCTACTCAATATTAAAGTTTCATTTCAACAAAAAAATGGACATGGCACCGCTTGGGCTGTCCTTATCTAAACCCACCCAACATTAAAACGGGTTTCATGAAGAAATTTAACGTACAGGTCATGGAGCAAAGCCACCTTTTCACACTTCCAGCAAGGTTTAGCAGAAAGAGTGAATGGGGTGGGAAGGTTCTTGGAGAGCATCAGGGAGAGCTTTGCAGACCCCTAAAATTCCCTCGCGGACCCCAGGGGGTCCAAGGACCCCTATTTGAGAACCACTGCATTACAGAAACGATTTTTAACAGAGTACCGCAACCTACGAACTGCACTCCGTTCTTGCAAACTTCTTAGATTCCATTGAGTCTGTATGCATAGACAGCGTAAAATGTAGTAAAAAGTTTTTAAATTGAAAAACATTACAATCGTATTTGAATGCTGCAATTATTATTTGTGCAATACCCGATCGAGCCACAGCTAATGTTGTACAAAGCGATGTGGCAGTCGTTGCACCATTTCACACTCCAAAGCACATGCTCACCCCGATCATAATTTAAATAACGTTGCTATCTTTAGCCACCTCGCTTTTGGCAAAAATCAGGTAAAAATTACCCAGCGCACCTCGCAGGCGTGCAGTGTGCGCCGTAACCTAATGGACCTTTTTCCAGTACCGGTCCCCCAGCGGCCACCACGGTGAACCTGAACTGGCAGTAAGGCATGCCCCAAAAATGCTTGGCTTTCAGGGAACCTGAGCACGAAATATCGTGGCCCTGCAGTGCCTCCTGCACCCACCCGTCACCCACGCCTTTCACACTGATGTCACGGTAACAGGCGCACGCTCGCGTGACTAATCTGCAGTGGCCGAAGCACCCCCTTTTCTTCACTTCTGTTTTCATTTTTGTTGCTCCCTCACTGGTAGCCAAGTGCTCGCAGCGTGGTCAGCCTGAAACATTTTCTGCCCCTTTCCTTTAAAAGACGTTTTGTGCGCACGTATGAACCCACATCAAACTTCCCAACAAGAGCAAATGATGATATATCATCATACCCAATACTTACACTATGAGCTTGTTTTTCTAAAAACAACCTATTCTATTTGATTTTTGGACTTGCTGTAACCAGTTGCTGGCAGCCTGCCTGGCAGCAGAGCCAGAATGAAAAGGTTGTTGGTGCGTCTTAAGGTCTGTTAAACAAATACCGGTATTCGGTCTAGCTAGAAGACACGTTAAATACAGCCCCATGGTCATGGTGTGCCGGTGCTGAAAGTGAGGTTCTACGATTCTATTTGGCCCGACGTCCTCTTCAGCGGTGCTTTGCCTTCATGCTCTGTAAATTGTGTGTTACCTGGATTTGGTTGTAAAATCAAAGGCCCCTTAACTTGCAATGTCAACAAGGGCCACAAAATTGTGTTACACTCGTTTTTTATGCCCACTATGTGCACAAGAAAGCTTGTAATCTTAGGAAGGCTACATTAATGAGGCTAGACAGCTCAATGCGAAGAGAATAAAAAGCATTGAAATAAGCAGGTACGGCAGCCGGCCCTGGTGTACAGCTCCTGAGGTGGTTGAATGTTCCCAATGTGCGTAAAGCGGACTGTGCACAGTCAGAGTTAGCACCCAACGCAGCATTTCTTGCGTGGTATAACCTTTAAGCATCACGGGCATAACTAGGATGCGAAATGTAGTTTGACGCATTAATGAGAACTTCTAAAATTTTAGTCATACTGGCAAGATCATATGTTTAGGTAATATGCTTCCCAGTTTTGATAAATTCACTGCTTGAGCCTGTTGGTTCATTGCTGCAGAACGCTATAACACCGAACACAAAAAATAAACAAGATGACTGGCTAGCTAAACAAGAGGGGTGATTTGCCTTTTGTAACCACTATGTCAAGCCCTATTTCCCAATGAAAAATTTTGTTTATGGTTATTCGAAGTTGATATATCTTGGGTATAAATGGTTTGGCCCCATGCTTACCAAAATAGAGGCACAACTCACTATTTCTCCAACATTGAATTGCTTTTTTTTAAGTCTGCAGCTTCTGAAATGCTGAGCTTTGTGAACAACAGTGCAGACAGTGCCTTTTCAAAGTCTGAAAGTGCTGATGGCATCACGTCTTTATACAGACGTCTAACAGATACACATGCTTATCCTCTCCTCCTAAAATTGTCTTATAGTGCCATAAAAGAATATGGCCTAATATGAGAAACTGACGTATGTCAAAGGACAACAACAAAAAAAAAAGACCCAGAAGGCTTGTCTTCTTCTGTAAGCGCTTGTTCAAACCTTCAAGTGTTATACACTGAAAATTCATTTAAATTGCAATATTTAGCCTGACAAATAGCTTATAAGCTTTGAAAAAGTGTGAATTTAAGAATGGCTGCCAAAAGAAGCGTCATATAAAAGAAGTAAAATACCTGCCGTCAGCTTGATTCACTGGTCCGCAGCCTTTGCACCAGCTCCGAGTGCACGCTAGTGCGCATCCTTTCGCTGCCTGTTTACTTGCTGCCCGTGGCGGGTTGACCTTGAACAGCTGCCTGGAAAAGAGGGCAGGCACGATTGATTTTCTTCATGCTTGATTTGATTGATTGATTGATTGTGGGGTTTAACGCGCCGACGCAACGCAGGCGATGAGGCGCGCCGTAGTGGAGGGCTCCGGATTAATTTCGACCACCTGGAGATCTTTATCGTGCGCCGAAATCTCGTACACACGGGCGTTTTTGCTTTTCGCCTCCATCAGAAAAGCGGCCGCCGCGGCCGGGAATCGAGCCCGCGACCTCGTGCTCAGCAGCGCAACGCCTTAGCCACTGAGCCACCGCGGCGGGTATTTTTTTTTCTTCATGCTGCTTACATTCATGCTGTACTGTATTCTATACGGTGTATGCACTGGCCACTCAGCCACAAAGTGGAGCCAATATTATTTGTGTGGTTTGAGAGCTGCGCGAGCAGTGCAGTCGTTCTGCGCTAGCTCAGTATCATCCCCGAACGTCCGTTTCCTTATTTCTTGCCTTGCTCCAAAAGACCATGGCTGGAGTTACAAAAATTTTTCTACCAAAGCTTGTGACAATATTGTATGTGGTAGGGGCATGTGCAAATTAGCCATTCATATTACCATTTCCCCAAGGCCTGTAGCGTGCTTCTTATGGAGTGTGAGACGTTAAGGAGCTCTAGCGACAGTATTCTGATGCATTGAACGCGCGACCATCCTCAAACTGGGTTTCCAATGATGTTAAGCGATTATGCAAACGGTCTGGGTTTAAGTGCTTGTGAGGTGTGTATGCATTATAAAGTGAGGCAGGGACAATTCACTGACTTGAGGTGACGAAGACTATGCCGATTGTTTCCAAGTGTTTTTTTTTTTGATGCACATGAACAGAACAAGCTCCCAGAACAGGCTTGGTCATTAGGAAACAGTTGAAAGGAAATGGTTGGAAGCCCAGATTTACCAGTGGCCTTGTATAGCACATTCACTTCAAAACACTCAAATAGCCCAGGGTGATGCTGAATGCCCGAATGGGTGCGCATAATCCATACGGTACACTGCATGAACTAAATAGTGAAAGTTTCACGCACTAATTAAGGTTTCAAGCATGTGGCGCGGTGCGAGATAACAGTGTCAACGTTGCATCGTCCTCACCTGCAATTAAATGTGCCCAGAAGACTTGGTATTGATTCACCCCATCATCAATGCCTTCTTTGTGAATTCGTTGCATGCGGCCATACCGTCTTCGAACGGTACCCTATTCTTTGCTTTGAAACAGTCGAAAACCTGGCGTTTGTTTTCTATCATGCGGCCTGTTTCAGGCCCGCGGTTCTAGAAGCATGAACATGCAGTCTGGCATCCCGAAGCAAAAGAAAAAGCCAGCTACTCGTTACGACAAGGCATTTGTAAACCGACGAATGAACAAAAAAAAAAGCGCCACACACAGTTGTTTTTGCGAACACCAAGCATTATACCATGTTTTGCGTCGGAAAATGCGCTGTCTGTGTGGCAGCATTTCACTGTAAAAATAAAGTCAGCCTCCTTGCGAGTGTAGCCCCGCCGTGCGTTTTAGGGGCCAGTGCATACACCCTATACGCTACTGGATCCTCTTCTTTTTTTTTTAAATCTGAGTTCTTATGCCTTGAGCCAAGCCTGTGATATGTGCCACACGGATCCCATTTTAGGTCCCATTTTAAATGGGATAATATGAACACTGTACGTCTGAAGGTGAGATAACAATCTGTCATTAAATGTAACACAGTGGGATCCCTAGAGCAGGGAAGCGTGGCAGGGGCAGCAGAAAATTAGATGGGCAGATGAGATCAAGAAGTATGCGGGGATAAATTGGTCGCAGTTAGCACAGGACCGGGTTTTTGGAGATCTATGGCGGAGGCCTTTGCCCTGCAGAGGGCGTACATAGGCTGATGATGATGATAAATATGAATAACTTATTTAAATATACCCACGGCACTCGAGAACCCCATAATATTTTGCTCAGGAGGACAACAGGTTTCTTATTAAACAATCCAGGTTATTCTATGTTCTTTGTTTATCTGGTTCATAGTTTTCATACAAAACCTAACAGAACTACTAAAATTTCTGCGCTCTACTGCTGATTGAATATCATGGCAGACACAATACCTAAGAAAAAAAATTTGTTAAAAATTTACGAAATCGTGTCTGCCCTACATGTCCAAGCTTTACCAAGAAAATTCCGGGCATAACAAATGAACTCAGCACCTAAGTATACGGCAAACAAGAAAACAATGCTGGACTTGCTGAAAAAGTAACTAACCTCTGGAGAAATTCAACTGTGGTAGCTGCTGGCTCAGCCTACTCCAGGTCGAGTCCACAGCACACGAGTAGCAGCAGGCAAGTTGCCTCCCTAAGGATCGTCAGCCCCGTGTATGGTGGCTCTTGCTAGCAAAAAAACAGCGGCACCACTATTAGATGCTGCCTGCAAGCAATTGAAAACACTTCTGATAAACCTTGCCTTCCAGTGTTTCAGTAGAGGTATTTAAAAATAAATCCTGGGCTCAACACTCGACAACTTGCTACAAGGTGGGCAACACTCCAGATTAAAAGCCAAGTGCACTCAAAAATGTGACCTCTTGAAAACCTAATTTCTATTTAGTCTGCCTCAAAAGACAGCAACATACAAAATATGACAGCTGACATACGCGTATGCATGGCACAAATGACCATCAAAAATCAGCGACTCTGAAACCGAAATTGAGAAGCGTGCAGACATTACAACCAGGCTGAAGTGACGTCGCAGACAGCAAGCCAGAGCAAACATGCGCACAACAGCTTCATGTCTGCATCAGGTCCAGGAAAAGCCCACCCAGCAGAGCTTGACTGGTTCCCCTGGCTGGCTGGAGGACCAATCGCCTGGTTGGCTGCAATGTCACTTCTGCTTCATCACTGTTTGCACGATCCGCTGGCAGGTCTCACGTTGTCTGCGATGAAGTTTATTTTCTATTTTTTAAACATTTCCACCTGATTATCAAAGAATTTCACAGGGCTACGAGTAATGTCGCAATTGGTTCGGTGATACGCACTGTACGTCCAAAATAAATTTTGCCGATGCGAAATTTGAATACAGTTGGCCTTCGATTGGCCCACCTGGAGTTTTTTTAACATGCACATAGCATGTACACAATCCTTTTATTACTTCACCATCAGAAACACGTGTTACAGCCAAATATCAAACCTGTGACCTTGTGCAAAGCAGGAGCAGACGCCTTTGTCTCTGAGCTACTGGCAGGTCGACAAACTATTCTGAGTGGCTTGAAGGAAACGTGACCGCAATTCACTATTTAAGGAAGTCCCCAAAACAACTCTTAGAAATGTAAAAAAAAACAAAAAAATGCGCCCATCTCCCCGCGAGGGGACTCGAGTAAATGCGTCGCATAGGGGGTGGGTGTATTGCGTTAACGTTTGTGTTTGGGGGGTTGGTGGTATCACGTGTACACCACGCAGCTATCACGCCGCTGAGTCGCCAACCCACGCCGCTGACGACGTAGCTTGAATGAGTCAAGGATATAAGGCGTGTTCGTAGCCTTTGATTCTGTGTCGATTTTGTGGGGCAGTGGGAAGAGCACCATGTACCTCGCGTTCCGCCCACAGGTAGTGAATGTGTTGTATCAGCAGCTTCTTGACGTAGTTTGAATGAGTCAAGGATATAAGGTGCGTTCGTAGCCTTTGATTCTGTGTGTTTTGTGGAGCAATGGGAAGAGCATCATGTACCTTGCGTTCCGCCCACAGGGTCCTGGGATCGAAACCAGGCGCCCGTAACTATTATTTTTTTTAATAGTGTAGGGGGAGGCTGGCTGCGGACAACGCCGAGGGACGACGGGTGACAGTGCGAGTTAAAGAAATGCTGTGCATTTAAAAAAGTATGGGGTTTAACTTATCAAAGCTACACCTGTGCTATGTGGTGTGCTTTTGTGCAGGGCTTCCAAT
This sequence comes from Haemaphysalis longicornis, assembly GCF_048455015.1. Lineage (NCBI taxonomy): Eukaryota > Metazoa > Arthropoda > Arachnida > Ixodida > Ixodidae > Haemaphysalis > Haemaphysalis longicornis. The sequence goes on from NW_027526245.1 coordinate 55,964,510, forward strand.
TAATTTTGAACACCCAGAGACATTTCACACGATTCTTTTTTAACAGTCATTGTTCACACAGTTCCTTTGAAAATTAGATCTGATAATCTACCGTCACGGACAGCCTAAGCTGAAACGGCAGTATGGGAGCCAAGAGATGCAAAGTTGGCAGGAGGTAAGAGAACAAAGTAAACCCCACCTTGTGCCACCAACATACACCTATGGGTTGCGGTTTATTTTGTTCTTGTTCTCAGTACTTTTCCTGCGCAAATATTAAATAAAATACCTCTGGACAGCCATTACAGCATTCGTTGCTGGCTCTGCAGCTGTAGTCAAAGTGCAAAATTCGCTGTCATATGGGCAGGGGCCCTGTAATTGCTCTGGGGCAGTTACTGGTTCCATTTAAAAATTGTTGTTTAGGTCGTCAAAGTGCACTGATGTATCCTTTGCTTCTTTGTGGGTCATAAATGAGCCAGCTGACTTCAGCACGCTGACACAGCCTATGAAAGAATGCACAACAGACTATCCTGTTCTTGAAGTGGTCCACAATGTGTGGGATGGGCTTCATACGTCTTGATTCGTGGCTCCCACATGACGGCAGAGAATACAAAAATGCAACATTGTTTGTTCGTCCATCCTGATTTTTTTTTTGTGTCTGAAAATGTGGGTTTTGAAGGCTTTGTATTTCCTGAAAACCACACCGCGCAAGCTAGTGGGACAAGGCATAACCCTAAGTCCACTGCTGTGAAATGCAAAATGTTCAAAGCAAGCGAGACACGCAGGAAAGGTTTCTCTACACCAGCTGCAGCTTTTCATCCTGCATTGCTATCTGCCCATGACATTATTATTTAAATGTAAAAAGCACTGCAGCCTGTATATGTTCTGTTGTTCTGTACATGTTCAGTACGTGAGCACTTTTGACACCTGGGAGACATTTAGCTGCATAGTTACATTTTTGGCGCACCTGTACCTTGGTTAACACAGAAATGTGTTGCGCTGGTTCTGATAGTGAGCTACGCCTTCGACGATTGAAAGAGATTCGTAAAATCAGAACCGGCAGCTTGACTGCCGCAAAAGATGTGCGAGTAAAACTTATTAGGCAGTTGTAGCATATCGTTACCGTGTTTACGTTACCGTTTACCGTGTTTGTGGGAGTCGAGTGCGCAGCGCGAGAGTTACCGCGAACGGTAAATTACCGGCACAGGCTTCCCCGTCGCCACGGCTTCCGGTAACACGCTAATGCAAACACGGTAACGATATGCTAAAACTGAAGAAGCAACAGCAAATACTCGCCGCATGCTCGTAAGCGTGCTTCTCAAAGGACTTTACACTGTAATGAGAACTGAACATGAATGTGGGGCTCGAACAATTTTACTCGACTGCGGAACTACACCAGAAAACTACGCGACAGTTATGGCCAGCGTAGGTTTGAAATGGACGCCAATTACAACCTACGGCTGTTTAGAACCGCCAACCAATATGACATGCTCTCCCGTGCCAGTTGAACTAAGCCCCATAAGCGTGTTTACAGTACAGCTTGTCAAGTCATTTCATATTTCATTCGCCCAGCTAAGCCACGACGCCGATAACTCGTGTGAGCGTGCGAAGCTCGTAAATGTCGCGCTTGCACCACGACAAGCCTCGAGGAGAAAGTCTTTAACACTTCAAGGAAAGAAAAAAAGCGCGCTCACCTTCTCTAAAAGCACGACGGGTGTCTCGCAGCGACGTGTCAGTCTCCGTGCGTCGAAACACGGCTCTGAATTAGGGGAGAGCAAAGCCAGGTTCAACCAAGGCGTTGGTTCAATGCGCCCCGCGACGCCGTACTTCAAAGCAAGCAATGAAATGACGCTTACCTGCTGTCACGCTATCTGTCGACCGAGCGATAACTGCGAACGTGCGAAAGATATCAAGAAAACACCGCAAACACAGCGCGAACAGAGACTTATCGCGCTCAAACCCCATGCCACAACCGCCACAGGAAAAACAACACATACCACGCGCGATGGACGAATGCGGTGCCGTGCGCACGACGAGTCCTTGAGAGCAACCAGTGATGAAGTGCGGTAACTAGCGCCACCGCGATTGCAGGTCACGCTTGAATTTTGTTTCTGCGGCGCGTTGTAGACAAAAGATACTGCCGCGAACCATGCAGTGGATATGTTTATTTATGTTTTGTTTTTAACGATCGGCTGTACCCGTTTGTGTTATCTGCATCCCAAGATAAGCGCGTGTTCCACTCTTTCTTATGCCGCGCGGGTTATCCTATTTGATCAGAGAAATTCATTGCCGCACCTTCCTTTTTAAAACATCTTTTTTTCCACGCACAATTGGCGATTGGAATAAGCTTCCCGAATCGTTTGCGCATCTGGCGTTAGATTTGACACAGCTCTAAGGTGTTATCTGCGTGGCGACATTGAAACAGGTGTTTCTTGAATTGCCGTGATCTTGTTGCTGTCAATTATTTGTTTTTGTTTTTTTATTCATTATTGCTGCTGCGTGATGCTGCCCACTGCAATGTGCGATGACCGCTGTGACTCGTTTTATAGAATGTCCATGTTTTTTTAAATCTCGCCTTTCGTCTTGTTTACTTTTCTCTCTTTTATTTATTTTGTTTGACTCCGGCTCTGTGGTCGTTTGATGTTGTACAAGGTTCTTTGCTTCAAACTTTTGAAAGACGCCTCTGTTGATTTTTATTTTCGTATATTACGAGATTCGTGATCCCGTTTCTGCGCTGGACACTTTTTATGTATCTCCTACAACAATGCCCTCTGAGTGAATGTAGTAAGCTGAACAAATAAATATTGATAGGGAGAATTTTTCGCCCTGACGTCACTAGCCTACAATAGTCTTCTTTGAGCTACAGTGTTCTCCATGTAATTCGACGGTTCCAGCAACGCTTGCGCCATAAGATAAATGCCGCAGAGCAGACGCCGCGGCATTTGATTCGGTGACACTCTCCTGCGACGTCACGACGTCACTTTGTTGACTGCAGCTTCACCGCTTGTGTATTCATCGAGTTGTTAGGGGAGCACAAGTTCGCTCCAATAAACCGTTTTGCCTTCAAGACAACCGAGTCGTTTTTGGCTACGTGACAATACATTTAGGAGGTCTCCATCACGACTGCAGGTGACGCAATTACGTTCTGCTAATATCTCCATTAAGCCAGATTCAATTTTGTTTTCCTCACTCTTTTTGTTGTATTACGGAAATTGTTTTCGTTTTCTAAAATACGGAAGCTGTTTACGTTTGCTTATGGACACTTCCTACGTTTTCTCAAATACGAAGCAGCTTACGTTTTTTTCACGTAGGCTTTGTTCGTAACAATACGGAATTTTTTAACAGTGTATGCCGAAATTTGGCAATAAGATAGACGCCGGCTTCACAACGCGAGATACTCGACGTTTGATTCCGTCGACGTGAAGCGCTTTTTACTTTCACTTCAACCAAGATCATTCATCATCATCTTCACAGAAAGTTGGCTTTCCTGCAGGGCGAATTGGCATACAACGGCATCAGTTAGGGCACTGAGGCTTCGCTTTCAAAAAGTCTCGAAAACATAGAAAACACGAATAAAAAATCGTGAAAGCGAACCAACTGCGTAATGCCCTGCTTTCGCACAAAAAATACGAGTTCGCGGAGTTAACAGGTGTAATCGTGATAATAACGTAAATGAAGACCATTTATAGAATCATCCATCAAATATAAAAAAAAAGATACGTGAACATAAAAATGAAATGATAACAGTGGAATAACGAAATAACTGTATGCATATCTTATACACGTATAACCCGGAATGTACGTCAAAGCTCTAAAACATGCATATAATATGTATGCCGCAAAGTATGCATGCATGCGAGATTCTTTCGGAAGCAAACGAGTCAAAAAAGAGTCGATGAAACGACGACTCTGTTGTGTGACTACCTTTAATCGTTTACCGGAGTCAGCAAGTTGCAAGAAGAGTCGTCGTCGCTTTGACTCACTTTTGACCACCCTTTTTCTTAGAGTGTAGTTCAGCGACCTGGGACCCTTACCAGTTATTTTTCTGCTTTAATAGAGTCAATCAAGAACCCTTCAACTCGCTTTATTGTAAATATTTTCTCACAGCTACAGAAACTTTTATTACTTTGAAGCAGTAAATGCCTCACCCCCTCACTTCTCAATCCTGTAAAGCCGATTTACTCGGTGCCGCTTCGGCCCTCCTCCTAGCCACCAAGGTGTCATGGTGTTTAATGTTGAGGTATTTCTTACTCGTAATAAATATTTCGCCGTGGAGTTGCACCCAGTTAGACACTCCCGCCTGCGCTCAAAACGTGGGGTCGAACGGGACGCGGGTCAATCGAACTGGACGCAACTGGTTATAATCATCAGCTGGAACTCCTCCTTCGCATATTTTACGAAGATAGTGTGATCCAACAATTGCTTTCTCTTTGGAAGTTTTATTCCAGCACATGTGCGGGATAACCATCCCTTATGGATTTATGGTAATAACAGGGTTCTTCTACCAAAGCCGCCTTGATACAGAACGTAAAAAAAATCGCGCGCGCTCTCCGAATGTCGAAGATTGAACTAAATTAACCGCATAACAGGTTCAGTTTAAAAATTCCCGCTCGCTTTTTACTGCAAAGCAGTATATGTCTCACGCGCGCCCCCCTCTGCCCCCCCCCCTTTTCATTGCTGTAAACCAGATTTGCAAGACACTCCTCCGGTGCTCCTCTTCGCCACCGCCGACCTCTTTTTCACAACGGTTACCACAGCGGTTATTTCATTCGCCACCAGGGATATCTCTTTCACAAGTTGCGAGTCCGCTGACAGCGGTCGTAGCACCGTTATCAGATGATTGGGGAGAATCAACAGCATGTATTAACGTTCAAACGCCGCCGCCCGCACCAGCGCCGAGAATGTAGCCGCAGCTGTTGCTCCCTAAAATTCTACGTCACCCACTAGCTGCGGGTTGCTGCCGGTTGAAAGCAACTTTCCCCGTTCGAACCCGTGCGTGAGCACATAGTTCTTCATAAACTTGAAAACCATTCCTCGAGGCATTGTCGCGTCGGCGGCTCCCTTTGAAGAGCTGGTCATAGTTCTGGTGGAAGAATAATAGTAGACCTAATATGGCTGTATAGAGTCTTTCTCTGCCCCTTCGCCGGTGTATTTCACGCGTAATTATGCGCCAGTCCCCGGTTGCCAGTTTAGGCGTCCCGGGTTGGGGTTGGAGGAATGGGGCATGCACGCAAAGCAGGGGTTAAAGCCGCCACCGATGACGTAGCCGTCGTGGTAGTAGGAGACTTAAACGTGGGAGTCTCCTTGCTCAATGCATCCTGTCAGCTGTCCTCCGCAATCGCCCGGTTTGGGTCTGGGTTGGTGTGTTGCCCAGACAATTAGATGCCTACGGCTGGGCAGCGAGAGGGAAACCCATGTGTGTGTTCGCTAGAATCAAGGTCGAGGCTTTCAAGCTAGTACTTGTTGGCGACTTGAACTTGGCAGGAATAGAGTGGGATAACCTAACCGTCAGCAATAGAGAGGCAAACAGCTGCGAGAAACTTTTAGATACCATGCTAAGTTTCTCGTTATGTCAGCGTGTAACGCATGTGACACGCATCCAATGGCTTGCTTCCGATATCTAAGATCTTGCAATAACTTCTAGCTGAATAAATGCTCACGCTTTGACGGAAGATTGAATTTCTGAATGAAAGCTCGTTTAGTTCAGTTTCCCAATATTAGCCCCAAAAAAAGTGGCAAAGAAATTTCACATGTATTTATTAAAGAAGATTCCGGGGCGGCCCATGAAAGCAACTTTGATTACCTAGAAATGAAGTGAGGCGATTTTTACGCTGAACCTTCCGACGATGTCTACATCTCGTGGCTGAAACTTCAGGCAGCAATTTTAAATTTTCCACTGTGAAGGAACCTACATTCCTACAAAACGTAAGGGGACATTACGAAGGACACCTTGGATAGCGCGGGAAATCGAAGCGAAAACTGAAAACAATACGCAAGTGTAAATGCGATCCAGCTTTAATAAACCAGTGCTACCAATATTTTGAACGCCAGTTGCGCAAAGCTAGAAAAAACTTTTTTTACATACCCTAACTGATTTTATGACAACATAACCGAGAAAATTTTTGGGTTACCCAGCCAACACGGACAGTCCAATCCGTAAGATTGAAGTCAACGGCATCGTTACTGAAAACACCTACGCAGTAGTTAACTCGTTGAATTCCTTTTTTCAATTTGTATTCACCCAGACATGCCCTGTCCAAGGCCCTCACGTTGAACGGGACTCGGCAATGGCGGAAATCGAGATAACCGCACCGAGTATCTTGAACCTGCTTTTACCACTTGCTGTTAAGAAATCGCCGGGTCCGTATAAAATCCCAAATGCGTTTCTTAGGCGTTATGCAGGAAAACTTACAACTTTTTTGTTTAAAATACCTACGCTTTCACTGAGAACTGGTGCATTTCTGAGAGACTGGCTACGCGCAAGAATAATTCCGATCCATAAAAGGGGTAACACATTTCTGGTGGACCCGTGTCGACCGATACCGCTAACGAATTGCTGTTGCAAATTAATGGAGCTTATGCTCAACAAAGCCATTATAGATTACCTGGAGTCTAACAACATGCCGTAGACGAGACAACACGAATTCCTTAGGAGGCGGTCAACAGTAGCACACCTTGCAGAAATAACACGACTTCGCTGGCATAATTGACTCCAAACTTCGAGCTGACGCAATATTCATAGACTTTGCAAAAGCTTTCCATCGCGTCCCTTATTCCAAATTATTAGCCAAGGTTGTATCCTTTGTAATTAAAAGCAAAGTAGTTGCATGGTTTTTGGGTATTTTAACCAATCCCTTCCAGTATGTAACTTTGAACAATGAAGATTCCGACTGCCCCGGTTTTTTTTTTTCGGTGTACTCCAAGGGTCTGTTTTGGGAACAACAATACTTCTAATATACGTTAATTTATTTATTTATTCAAAATAACTAATAGGCCCAGCGGGGCATTGGGTAAGGGGGGCAAAAGGGCAGATCATCAAAAAATAGAAAAGAGTAGTATCTCTTGTTATTATCATGTTATTATTATCTTGTTAAGTATCAAGAGATGCACCTCTTCTTGCGCGGAACCACATGTAACATTGCAACTTTTCGCAGATGACAGTACGTGATTTACACTACAATACGCAGTATTGATGGCCAATCAAAGCTCAATTCTTCTTTACAAAACTTTGCCCAATGGTTCTAGATGTGGGCAACGGAAATAAACGTGTCTAAAACAACGTTTATCAGCCCAACCACGAAAAAACGACCTTTATCTTTTGTGTATAATATAAACGGTTTTAATAGTAGTAAAGTTTACAAAGTACAATATTGGCGGGTCACATTCTCAGAAGACATAAAGCGGGAACAGCACATTATCAATACATGCGCCAAGACATTTAAACTGTTTGGATTTATGGGCAGAAAATGGAGCAAAGGACCTCCAGCTGTTAAACTCCCGCCTACAGAACCCTGGTCAGACCAATTGTAGAATACGGAAGTGCAGTATTGGACCCTCATCAAAACTACTTTCGCGACAGATTTAAAGATTGGAGAACATGGTCTTTTGAAAGATTGGAGAACATGGTCCTTAGGTTCACCTATTCAAAATACTCTTGGCACTACAGTGCAACGGACATGCGCAGTCACGCACCCCTGGCACCTCTGTAGCGCCGGCGTCATGTTGCTTCCATGAAGTTTTTATGTTCCCAGTACCTTAGGATCGCAGAAAGTGCACCCGTGTCCATGCGATTGGCATTTACAATTGCAAACAATGACACAGGTACCGGCAGGATTCAAGCCTGTCTCTGGTAGACCAGACAGAGATAGTGTCAGTCGTCTTACCGATTGGGCTACGACCATTTTTCTTCTTTATTGCCATATTTTGACACAGAACTGTAACCAAACAAACCAAAAACAGGATAACGATAAAACTGCTCGCTAAAAACCTTGCTAGGAGAAAGCGGTTAAAATTTTGAGGTCCGTTAGCGACTCCATCACGGACAGCCAGTCTCGAGGTTCAGGTTGAGCCCTCCACACTTCAATCATCAATCGCATAGTATCAGCAAAACACTCTTTTGAGCGTTTGGCATCAATGTCAGGATGCCGAATCGCCATACGCGACTTCCAAATGCCTTGCAAAGCCAGGACCATGACAAGGTCGTATGGTACCTCGTTGTCACTCTCAATGGGCAGGAACCTGATCCCATGTGCGCCTAGAGGGAAGTCCTTTTTTAAGGTCCGCTGAAGCCCGTCCCCAAAAAATATCCCATCCCAGCACTCGAGGAACACATGTTCTACCGTTTCGGGTTTCTTACACGGGTAGCATTCAACCCCCCATGGCCTGTACAAACCCTTCTCTTTCTCGCCACGTTTTTGCGGTGAGGACACCCGCATGCAGTTTAAAAAAGAATGACTTACCCATGGCGGTACCGCCATTCGTTTCACCCGTTTGAGCACGTCCTCTCCCGGCCCTGAATGGTACATTGACCTTTACAACGACACAGGTAATACACTGTCAAGCAAATCACGGTACAACTTTTTCCGCGTAACACTAGATACGTACTTTGTACAGAAACGTGCACGCAAAAACTGGGCCCTTGAACGACTTCACGGAAGTAGCCCTTGATTACTCCGACACAAAAGTGTGCAGACGTAACAACAAATTCAGGTAATGCCCGTGGGAACTTCAGCTGACACACTGTGCGCAGGAAAGGATCGTTCACGTCACGAAAGAACAATAATTGATTGGCGACTTGCCGCAAAAACAAATGGGACAATGAAAGCCCCCCCCCCCTGATGACGCGCCGAAAGAGATTCATGCGGCTCGTCCTTTCCCACGTCGATTCCCAGATCAGCACACTGCAAACACCCTCTGCAGGGCCTGTACATGAGAACACGAAGAGTGCAACACCTGAAGTACGTACCACAGTTTGATTATCAAAAATATGTTGCATACTAATGCTCTAGCAAACATGGAAACTCCAGTGTCTTTCCATTTGTCAGCTTTTTCGCGCAGTTCAGCGGTCTGTCTGCGCCAGTAAGTGTCACCGTCTTCACAGTTTTCTAGGGGCACTGCCAAGTATCAGCCCCTAGAAAACTGTGAAGACGGTTTTCAAAGGTGTGTTTGAATGTATCAGCTGGCGTCGTCCGCCAGCTGACACATTCAAACGCACCTGGCGCACTGTCCCAGTCCCCATGGCCAAATCCTAAACAGTTTTGCCAGTTTACTCCACTGGCACTATATTTACAAAAGCGTTTCAGAACGTTTTCAGCAACGCTGATGCTGCTTCTATTAACAGAAAAAAGGGCAATGTCATCAGCGTAGGCCAAGACACGCACTTCAGCTGACTTTAATTGAAACCCGTTGACGCTCTCACTTGTTACTTCTTATAACGCTTAAACAAAACGCTCAATGGAGACGCAAAAAACCAACGTTGACAATGGGCAGCCCTGACGCATGGCTCGTTGAACCGGAATGGGCTTGCTTGTCGTTTTGTTTACAACAAGGTGAGTGCAACACCCAATGTACGCCATACGCACTCCCTCGCGAACAACAGATCCTACGTTTACATGCTGTAACATGCCTAAAAGTAGTTCATGGGATACCTGGGCAAATGCTTTTGCCAGGTATATCTGGAGCATGGCCCCAACATTTTGCATACTGTCACAACATTCAAGAACACTTCTGGCGGTGTGAATGTTCGTGACTATTGACCGTTACTTTATTCCACAAGTTTGGTGTGGTCCAACAATGTCTCTTCTGACACACTGTAAGCGACTCGCTAATATTTTCATTATTATGTTATAATCGATGTTGGTTAAACTGATTGGGTGGTGGGCAGATACTTCCCTCAGTTTATTATCGTCCTCTGATTTTGGTATAAAGACTGTGTGTGACACAAGAAAGGACGGAGGTAGTTCTCCTGTTTGGGAAGACTCGGCGTTAACTTTACGCAAAACAGGGCTTAGGTCCTCCTTGAACTTTTTATAAAAGGCTGAGCTCAGTCCATCCGGACCCGGGGTCTTCCCCGGGCTCACCTCGACAATGGCTCTCCTTATTTCAGCTACTGTTATATCACTTTCGAGACCTGCTGTTGTTTCTTCGATGAGGCGCGGCAACAAACACATAAATTCCTTAGCATCGATAGCCTGGCGCGCGAACAACTTCTCATAGTAGTCACAGAAACTACGCTCGATGCTTGCCTGGTCATTACAGTTTCCGCCATTGTACTCTATTTCCGCAATCACGTTTCTACGTGCGTATCGTTTCTCTAAACTCAGTGCTCGTTTGGTAGGCACTTCACCGATTAGGAACCGTGCAACATTTGTGCGTACAAGTGCACCGTGATACTTTTCCTCATCTAATTCTTCGAGCTGCACCTTCAATGTTCGATTGTCATCCTTGAACGTACCCGGCGACTTTCATTCTTCTTTACAAAGACAACAAGGCTAATTCGTAGCAGGGCTTCTTTGCGTTTAACTTCATTTTCATTGCCCCCGATATTTCCAGGGCTTTCATTTTTACGTCTTGTTTGAAGAGTTCCCTTGTAAAAGCGAAGTTCGCATCTTCATCGCTGCCGAAAATCTTTCGTGCGCTTGTGTTTACTGCCTTTACGAATGTTTCGTCTTCGACTGACTTATTGTTCATCTTCCATAAGCCCCAACAAAAGGCTTGTCGCCGCTTCGTGTTCCTACCAAGCGTTAAAGATACCAAACAGTGATCACTGAATGAGACAGGTTTCACACGGTATTCTTCACACTGCGACAGTAGATCAAGCGATAAATACACCCTATCCAGACGCGCATGGCTATTGCCTTGGAAGTGCAAATAGCTAACGACGCCATTACTACGGACGCTATCACCAACGCCTTCTACTGCGAAGTCTGCGACAATATCACTTAGTACTGCCGTAATAGCCCCAAGGTGACGGGCTACTTTTGTCGCGTGCAGAACACACGCAGTTAACGTCACCCAGTAAAATTACCAGCCGGTCTGTCTCACACCACTTTCTAATTTCCTCTAAAAACAACTTCCTTCCGGCGGCTTTGGTAGGGCCGTACACGCAAATACCACGCCATTCATTTGATAACAAGGCCAAATCGCATACCACAAACCGCCCCGAATCAGACGCAGTGACAGTATTCAGGGTGGCCCCTAAACTACGCCGTATTATGAGCGTGCAACCACCGAGAAGCCGACTGCGGGAGAAACACAGACGTCATAACGCGACATGCATAGCCTTACCATACGGTCCGTCTGGTCCTCTCTCTCGACCTTGGTTTTTTGCAAGGTGACGATATCCAGATCCTAATCTACAAGAAGGCGGTACAACTGACTTTGACGTCTCCGATCCGCAAGCCCCCTGAAATTAAGCGCGGCTGTGCGTATAGGCTTGCCTAAATAAGTTATTCCAAGAAAAAGACGGGGATTACCGTGAAACACTTATGTCCGTACATTCCAATAAAAAGCCCTCCGCAGACACTAAAGAACTCACGCGCATTCTAACACGCAACTACAACGACAAAAAATAAAATAAAACACTCATACATACATACATTATACTGCAAACACTCTAAGCGCTTCATGGGCACCTCTAAACACGGTGCTATACTTGCCCCTTCTCCCTTCCCCACCCTACAAAACACACCGAAAGACACTTTATAGGCAACAAAGTCGCCGAAGATGCTCCAAAAGCAAAACCTGGACCCAACTACGTAGTTCAGTTTAGTTCGCTCGCGCTTCGGTAGAGCAGTGCAACACCAGACACAGATCAAAAAGTTGCCAACTACCTTTCGAAGCATCGTGCTGACTATGTGGGCGTAGCCGGGGGATTTCTGTGGTCTGGGGGGACGTGGGGCTTCGGTTTGAAGCTCGAACGTCTCACTATAACTGCCTTAGTAGGCGGCTCCCCGCTACCGGGGAGTCCGTCACCTTGCCCTATGTCGTTAACCTCGCGCTGCCGCTTTGCGGCGGCACCACTGAGGTCTATTTGTACGCCGTCCTCTACGGTAGACGATTCCGCCGTCGTCACCTTGCTGTATGCTCCGGTGCAGCCAGCCTCCTTCGGCGCGGCAAGTTGGGGTGGCGTCTTCGGTTGACCGGGCGGCTCCTTTTCAGGACCGCGCTGGCCAGGCTCGGCCTCGACCCTTTCCGCCGGCGTCTCCTCCTTTGCGCCCCGCCTGTGACTCCTGCTGCGGCCTCCTCGGCGTCTGCCTCGTCCATGAGGTTTTCGCGGAGGTCCTCCTCCTTCGAAGGCCGGGTGTCGCTAGCGTAGGACTTGACGCAGGCCGCTTCGCAGGCCGCTTCGCTGGCCTGCCGCTTCGTGCCCGTAGCGACGGCACGCCGAACAACGTGGCACCTTTCCCTTCCGGCGAACGTGCCCCTTCGTGTTGCAGTGCAAACACGGCGGGGCCCTCTTGCTGACGATGACAAGGGCCTTGTCGCCCGCCACGCGTAGCTTGTGCTGCAGGTCATCCAGAGTCACTCCGGCCTTCAGTTTCAGAGTCACCGACCGCAGCATCGAACCTTCATTTTGAGTTCCGTCAACGCGCCAACGCTCTCTGCGCACCTCGCCGACACGCCCGTTAGACGCCACCGCTGCGCGCACTGCCTCGTGCGGCACGTTGTGCAGAAGCCAATGTAGCTTAAGACGCGCTTCCGGGTTCCTCGGTCGATATCAAGGCAGCGTCTGTCTTTCACCTTGATGTCATTTGCTTCCAAAATCTTTTTCACTCCTTTCGCTGACTTGAACGTAACCGCCTAGACGGGACTCATCTGATACACCCCCAATGCCGAAACATCGGGGAGCAGCGCCAGACGAGCCAACGTGTCGCGAAAATCCTCGACACGGTAGGGGCGGGCACGCATGTCCGCATGCAGAAACACCGTGTTTAGCAGCGACTGTCCTGTAGGAAACTGGGGCAAAAGTACTTGGTAGTCCTGAGAATCCTGGGCAAACATCCTCTCACCGCGGGCCGAAAGGCCCGCTGAAGCCGCTCCTTGGGCAGAGCTCGACATTCTGTGACCTCACGCTAGCGGAGCTGGAAGCAGAATCCATTGGGCTACGACCATAAGTTAGTATACCCCCGAGTCAAACGGCTCTAACGGCGCGGAGTACCTTAGGACCTCCCAATGTCCGTCCGCGTCCATCCGTGCGCACACCACCATCGAGCAAATATCAAGCTAAATTTGATTTGAGCCGTGAGTTGCAGTTTCATTTAGCAAATAATCAAGTTGCAACTCACGGCTCAAAGCGAATGACGGTCGGGTCGCAAATCGGATGTCACTCAGGGCGCAACATGGATGTCATTTCGAGTCTGCGTACTCCGCCCCCTTTCCATCATTCACGGAGTGGATGATGGCTAAGGGGCGGAGTACGCCCACAGCCGGTAAACACCCATCGGTGACAAACAGGGATGCCCCATTAAGCCCAACACTGTTTATGATTTACGTGGCAGGGTTGGAATACAAACTAGAAGAAAATAAATTACGGTTCAACTGAACGCATATGTTGCAAAATGATGTGGTGAACGCCTTAATCCGGGAATGTTACACGCATACATAATTGTTATTTTACCTGATAACCATACCGATATGCAAATGTTCATAAATATTACCCGTCAGGAAGCCATCGGCCACGGCCAAATTTTAGCGTAGAAAAATCGGGTATAATGGCTTTCAATGACCCTAGTATTCATGCGGTACTAGTCCAGCATGTCCAATTCCCCAGATTCAAGGAATACAATTATTTCGGAGTGTGGAAAAGCGAAGGGGATAACTACTTAGAACTCACGCGGAGGACCTTAAGGGTAAGGGAAAGCGAAACGCTGCTATAATGAAGCTAGACCTCTCTGGTTGTATAGCAATTATGAAGTAGTGACAGGAATGAGGAAAGGAGTACTGGTTCCGGGTCTCACGTTTGCGAATGCAGTACTCTGCTTAAAATCACATGCTCTAGCAGGTCTTGAACTGATCCAGAGAACGGTCGGCCGTTATAGGCCTTAAGAGCGCATGGGAAAACAACTTCCATAACAATTCCATAACAACTTCCAAAGCAATTCCATAACCTCGTACTTCAGCATCGTTGAGATTATGGGATGATTTTTTTCAGTACGGTCGCCGCTTGTTTCTTATCTCGTCTTTCGCAGTTCTAATGCTAGTCATTGTCTTGCGTTTGAAGCGCGCCTCTAGCGTCATTCTCACTTTTAATTGACCGCATTTGGTTTCAACGTTCTCAATTATTGTTGTGAAGTCGTTTGTTTGGTTGGAGATTTTCGTGATCTTATCTATGACCGTCTCGTGCGTCGGAGGAACAGCGGTTTCCGCTTTCCCTTCTTCTATAGCCACTGCTGTCGTCTCTTTCTTGATATTGTGCGTCATCACTTGAGCAATCTGTGAAAACAGAGTTTTCCCGAAATAATGATTGTTCATATCAGTTCGGTGTTGTGGAATGATCTTGTAAAACAGTGTTTAGATACCTGTCACATTTACCTTAGCGACAAAAAGCAGTTCAATACCTCAACTGGCTTCCAATTACAATAGCAACACCATAAAAATTGCAAAGGCACGCAAGTGCTGTTGTGGTACGGTGAGTAGGCGGTGGTTCTCGAGGCGCCGAAACTCGTCCATCATGTTCTTGTCGATGTTGTCTCTGTGGTAGAATCGGTAGTCTCCGTCAGCTTTGGTGAGTTAAAGGTTGTTGACATTGGTGCACCGGCTGAGAGCAATGTACACGCCCTCCTCTTCGCAGCTTTGTTGTTGTTGTTGTTGTTGTTGTTCCTTGATGTTATTGGCATACCCAATCAGTGTATTGGCCAAACATCAGTCGTTAATTCGAATGAGATTACTGCCTAGGTGGATGATTCAAAGAAAATTTGAATAATTTGGAAGCTTTTTCTTTCTTGTGTTGGAGGAATTGAGTTTGGAATTTCGTCAATATTGAAACAAAAAAAGGAAATAAATAAATAAATAACTAAATAAAGAAAAAGAAGAAGAAGAAGAAGAAGAAGAAGAAGAAGAAGAAGAAGAAGAAGAAGACGAAGGAGAAGGGAGAAGGAGGAGAATAATAAAAAAAATATTCAGAAATGTCTTCTCATTCTTCTTCGGTGGTTCCCCTACGGGAAGATGACGACGGTGGTTGAACGCGAACCTATCTCGTGATGGATTCTTTGGTTGTCCAATCCCTAGGGGCATCCTGCCACAATAAGCATCAGAGGCGCTGCGGACGGGGCTGGTTGAGCTGCAAGGCGCGTGGCGCTTCCCGCCACAGCTTTCCCACGGGAAATTCAGTTCGTCGTTTTCAGTTCGTCGTTTCCGTTGACGTTCAGCTTCGCGTGCCTTCGTTGTATCAGTAGCTTCTTGACGTAGTTTGAATGAGTCAAGGACATAAGGCGCGTTCGTAGCACTTGTTCCTGTCCCGGATTTGTAGCGTAGTGGGAAGAGCACCGCGTACCTCCCGTTGCGGCCAGAGAGTCGTGCGATCGAAACCCGGCGCCGCTAACTATTTCTTTTTTTATAGTGTAGTATCGCGGAGTTTTGGGTATAATGAGGAGAGTTGCGCATGCGCAGTAAGCGGTTGGACGGCGCCGCCATCAACGATGGAGGACCAGGCGAGCCTAAGAAATGCTCCGCATTTAAAATTGCAAGTCTGTAGGTGTAGCAGGTTTGGTTGGGTGTTGATGAATCTGTGAATCAGTACGTCAGTCGGGCGCTTCTCTTTATGAGTACAGAAACCTGAATGGGGGGAAGAAATATAGAAATTTGGGAGTAAAGAATGGTATAGTGCAATGCAGTCCACGACTCGTTTGAGGTCAATGGGGATGCCTCCCGTTCCGCAGTGGACATAAATTGGCTGTTGATGATGATATTACTTGCGCTGCATATCACCCAGCTCCTGGCGCAGACGTCAACCTCAGCGTTTTGTCGTAGGGAACACTTTCTCTATTATAAACGGGGAACAGGGCTGCACAGAAAAGGAATTAAATAGCTAGGTATTATTTTGTGCACACAATCAGTCACATATATGTTACGGTTTCTTTGTTGTATGCCCATTTTAAAGCGAAGTTTTCTATGCCTTCCTGATGGCGTTGACATGCGAGAAAAACACACTACAGCAAAGCCAACATTAAGCATTGGGATTCACAAAAGGTACACCAAGCATACACCGCATACCATAACAGTGGGATGTTTTTCCAAACGGACTGGGCCTCTGGCAATACGCAAAATATCGTTTGGCAGCACACATTCTTTGGTTTTGACTAGGGTTAAATGGGAGAAAGCTTCGCATTTTAACCATCTCTCTCTTAAGAAAGGGTAGTTCATTTTATCCACATCAGAAGTCCTGCTGCAGCATTACGCTGGCCTGTACTGTTGACATTGGAAATGACCCATGGCTTGATGACATCGCCACACCAAAAATAACGGCGAATGTTTTTTTAACACCAATGCTTTTATAAGAGGCGGTAAGTGTTCTGTTGCAGAAACAAATACCAAGAAAATGCGAAGCCCTCGTGACCTCCTGCCTCACGGTGACCGCCCAGCGTCCTCAGCGTGCGCAGAGGCTGCAGGAAAATAAAAGGTACTCCAAAAAATCGGGAGGAGCGAAAAAATTCTCAGCAATCGGGAGCGCGTATGTCCCGGCGGGCGCCGAGTCCCAGGTTCACGCTGTGGCTATAGGGAAAAAAGGCAAGAAACCTCCAGCGCTGTCGTCAAGGGCTACCGGACATGGGAAAAACCCAGAGAGCTAATGGAACAGCTCAAAAAAACACACTGCCTGGAAGGCGTCAGAACGGCCACCACATTCTCTGCAAGGCATTTGGGATAATCGGGGACACGGCTATCGATGTGCCCATCCTTCCCGATACGACTCGCAGATACCGCCACAGCTGCCTGGAGTCAATGGCGACGAGCTGGTGGAAGTTTAAAATGCTGAGAATCATTTGCGCTTCGAACTGGCCCGAAGAAGACGACGACCTCGTCGATGCATATGACGACGATTACTAGCACCACAACTAGGCAAATAAACAACGATACTGAATCTTCAATATGCCTCTGGGAATACTCACCTACAAAAGTTTTGACATTCGTCTTGCGCGTGAGTGAAAGCTTGCCTGACTTATTTTGGAACAGAGCTGAAAGTCCCAATGGCGGCTGCAGGGGCGATGAATATAAACTGCAAAATAAAACAGCACCCGTTTCGTAAAAATGCATTAAAAGCTGCACTGAAATACTATTTTTCAGCAAGCAATCACTTGTAGGTCACTTGGCTTTTATTGAACAGCTAACAGTGCGTAGTTTTGCTACAAATAAAAATTAAAACTTCCCTTTTCATTCTGCCAATTTCTTGTAATTTTTATTGTTTAAAAGATTGTCATTAGGTACCAACAGTAGTCAGGGGCAGACCTTTTTCTATTGTCAGCATTTTCCGAAAAGCCTCTTCAAATTGGCTTCCACTTTTATTTCATAAGTAGTAAGTCAGCCAAAACCGAACAGAAAGGGCCAAAACCAAAGCAGAAATGGCGGCGAGGCAAAGTTGATCTCGGAGCCACTGGTGAAAATTTCTTGGGAGGTAGAGCCACTGGCAGCAGGTGTAGAAAACACGTGTGCACTGGGTCAGCAATGAGTTGCTGCCGTGGCATCACAGCAGCAGAGCTGATTCCACTAAAGCCTGTTTTCTTCGTAGTCCGAGTGAGCCCGACATGGTCCGACTCGGCCTGTTGTGCCCTGTCGGAGAGGCTGTGCCAGGCCAAGTTGGACGCCGATGCCGAATTCACTCGGCGAGTGAATTCATCCGGCTCGGCCATCCAGCACGACTTGGCTCCGCCCATCGGCCTTCGGCAAGATGGTGGCGGCGACATACGGGGATGGTGTGCGTCGCGCAACTTGATTGTGATATCAAAACCACAAGCACTTGCAGAAGGTACGACAAAGAATGCCTCCGATACTCGTCGAAGCAGATAAAGCACGAGTACCAGCGTCTGCTGTGCGGTGCGCCGTGTTTTCTTTTTCTATCATGTGTGAAAAGATATGCTCATCATGCTCATCTCCGAATATAAAATATACATATAATACGACCCGGTCGCCAGCCCTAGACGACCGCTCAGTCCAGTTCATCGTGGGCCCGCCTGTCGAGTGCTCCAAAATGTGCTCCGAGCTGTCAAGGTCTGTCTCTGCGCTTGGATAATCGATAACGCAATGCCGGTAAGCGCTTGTGTACAGTGCAAGTTTTTATATGAACTGTGTACGCCGTGCTGTTTTCTACGTTTGATGCATCAAAGTTCGGCTCTCGCAAACAGCCGTGTGCTCCAAAATTCACCATAATGTGATTGACCTATGTAAAGGCCGTACTACATGGAGCGATTTCGCCTGCGAATTCGCTGATGCGGCGCCGCTCGTGCGGCAAAACCACCTTTTTTCGTTGCTGCGGCGAAGTGCCAAACATTTGAAGCGGTCGAGCGAACGCCGCTCGTGCGGCGTAGAGGGGCCGGACCTGCGGCCAATAGGAGCACAGCTCGGCACCACTTGCACGCTTGGAAACTAGATGGCGTTGCTTGTATGAGCGCAACAAGAGCGCGGGCACACCAAAACAAACGCACGTGCGTTCACGACACGATGTCCCGCGCCGTATTCAACGAATGCTTGATCGCCGAGGTGGAACGGAGGCCGCGTCTATGGAACACGCGGCTTCAAGATTACCGCAATGCTGCGCTGCGAGACAGTCTGTGGGTGGAAGTGGCCGCCAGTTTGCAAGGATTGGAGCCAGGCGGTAAGTGCGCTTGCATGCACGTTTTGCATGCACGTTTCCAGCACTAACTATTGCGTTGCGCATAGGGTTCAGTTTAAACTTTGGAAAGGTCACGCCCTGAATAAAGCAAAAGGCGGAATTTACGAGAATTTACATGTGCCAAGAAAGCGGTCGCCGTCACGTCAGCTTTTGGCGGCAACGTTTTATTGGCGTCTGTTTCCTCGCTATGTCCCGTAATAAAGCGATGACATTCAATGCAATCGGTGTCTGCGCTATACGCAATACATAGCAGAGAAATTTCCCGCTGTTCGTGTACTTTTAAGCTTAAGCAGAAGTACTAGAAAACAAGCGCGAAGCAGCCGATGCGGCAGTCTCGTGCGACCTCGGCAGCAACATGTTTTCGTGGTTAACGGCGCATTGCCCTTTTTGGACATCAGAACCATTCTCTATTTGTAATTTTAACGCGATTTTTTTGCGGTAACGTTGCGCCGTCGCATGTTTGCGTTCACTGCTAAATAATTTGCGGCTTCTGTTCTCAATCCCCTGTTCTTTTTTTCTTTTACTACAGTGACACCAGACAAGGTGTTCCAACGTTGGCGCAATTTGCGCGACACATACAGGAAGAAGCGACGGGAGAAAAAAGCTGCAGGCAAAAGCGGCTCTCAAAGCGACCCCCAAAAGACGAAAAAACAATGGCCATATTTTACTTTGTTGGACTTCCTGAAGGACACAATGGAAGAACGCTTGTACGTATATTTTTCAGATTATAATGTGCAATCGGTGAGCAATGTCCCTGTAGGGGCTCCAGAATAGCTGGTTAATGACGTGTAGTAGTAAATGAAGTGGTGCATCTGACAGGAGCAGTGAAAAAAAAAATTTACAGGCCCATCCAACTGTTCAAAATTAGCATTGTGCCAGAAAGAAATATACATAGTTTGCAGATGCTGTTTTATTAAAGTATATACTATAGAGGTCATAAAGACAAAATTCAAGTTTGGTTCATTCGAAGGATTTCCTCTTAGAATGACGCTGATACCACTTTTATCACCAACTTTACTCAAGTAGGCTGTGTAATGAGGCAAGTAGAGAATAGCCATACGATTCACTAGTAAATTTTCTGCCCCTAGATTATGCTGTATTTTGGGCACCTCGTTGCAATAATATAACACAAATTAAACAGATTGTAAGCTTGCAGAACGAGCTACTAACACTTAATTTTAGTGCACATTTTTTATAGCAGTAGGATTGGTGCAGTAAGCAATAGCAATGACAAGCACGTAAACGTAGAAGCATAAGTGCGTATTGCACGCACAATACCGGGTGCATCTGCACAGTCGTCGGGCGCATGGGCTTGTCTTACATAACACTAGCCAACTGACATAAGTGACATCGCCAGTTACGTGATGCTGTTTCGACGCATACTCTAACGTTCACAAACGACTGCTGTCAACTGTACTAACAGTAAACAGTAAGCCAGGTGCAATATAGGTAAAAAACAGAGCTTTGTGCGAACAGCCATTCATGAGCAGTATCGTCAAGCCATCTATGAAGGAAATTGGTAAACAATTCATTCACTCAGTCACCTTTATTTGTACGTGCTTGCCAACAGCCTGTGCCTTAGCCATTGGTGCACAAAAAAGAGAAAAAAGGAAAAAATAAAAGTAATAACCAAAAAGACAGAAAATACAAGTTCTAATAATACGCCACCATAACATAGCAAGAACCAATCAAATGCAGACAGATGATTCTAAAAATATCAGCATCATTAGACCTCACATTATACAAATTATCATTGCACGAGAACTAACATTTTCACCTGCAAACACCATTCATTCTTGAAATGACTTATAAAGTACTTGCACTTGAAGTGTTGACATCAAAATGTTGCAGTGATAGATTATAAAGAGGGCACATGATGTGGGACAACGCTCCTACCTGACTGTAAGCCTTATTAACAAATTAACAACCAAGTCAACATGTGCATGAAAGCGTAGCGCAGAATCAACGAAAATATCTGACACTATGGCTGAGTCATCACGTGTGACTTTTCAAAATAGCTTTATGTCACCTGCAGGCAGAAGAGAGTGACTATTACTAACAAAAAGGGAAAGGTGATTAATAAAAACATTAAGCAAAAGTTGGCCCACGGTAAATCATTGTGGGACACCTTTCTTGGACCTGACGAGTTTAGGCAGTATATCCCACCTATCAGTACAAAGTTTAGTCGACTATGTAGATAGTCATGAATGAACACACAAACTGGCTGCAAACATCATGCCATAGCACTTTTTGATCCACTAAGTCAAAGCTTACAAGGCTTACAAAAGACAGCCATAATCAACATACTAATTTTCATGTTAGGTATGCTCCCTGACGTCACGACACGCAATTTAGCAGGAGCATTAAGAACACTAGAACACCACAACTACAACACCAAATCTTTCAACAAACTTGTATTTTGCCTTCATGGCCCCTGCAAGGGGAGAGTAACACACATTCTTGCACGCAGGACTGCCAGCAACCTCAGTGACAGTGAAGAGGAGGACCAGCCAACGCACAGCCCCGAGGAGCACACCAGCACTGACACTGCCAGCCCGTCTGAAATAATGGCAAGCACTGGGCTGTTTCACCCCGCCGGTCCGCCTGAACGCACTCTGGTCTTTGGCACTGCCAGCCTGGCTGAAGACTTGACGAGCACTCCACAGTGCAGCACTTCCAGCTCGCCTGAAGTATTCACGAGTACTCCAGTCATTAGCACTGTCTCTCGGCGCTTGGAAGAGGATGCGGCCGCCAGCTCGGCACCTGAAGCAGTACTTGAAAGGCCTCCCATGAAAAGGCCTCTGGACACCCCTGCCCGGTCGAAGACAACTAAAAGAAGGGCAATAGAAAAAATAGATGCAGAATTAGAGGACATAGACCGGCGGATGAATTCCCACAGGCCTATGAGTGCAGCAGCGCACTTTGGATTGACACTGGAGCCATACATTGCAGCAACACCACCCGAAATGCTACACCATCTGCAAATAGAACTCCTCCACATTGCGTCAAGCTATAGTCGGGGGATCTACCCCAACAGCTTAATGCTGACAACGTTCCCTCGAGTGGACATGCATGATGAATAATGTTGTACCCCACCACATTAAGCTGACAATATTGCCGACAATGGGCATGCACAATGTATTATCATGTACAATGGTCTTCATTAAATGTTTTGCTGTGGCAACCGGCTTTTCTGCTCACCTCAGGGCCTAAGTCCAGCACGTTGCCTCTGCCATGGCACTGCGCCCTCATTGGCAAAGTAGGCACGGTACTTGTCGCGCACGTCGGCTGCGGCTTTTGCATGGTTCCGGCTGCAGCGGTGCTCAAGGTCCAGGTAGGCATTTGGCTGCACCCTTTGGCGCCAGTGGCCTTCAACGATGTTGCCAGACCTGTCAACACTGTCCACATAGTTCTGTGGAATGTACAGAACATCGTTCCGCAGAAAGTTGTGGAGTACACATGCCGCCAGAGTCACTGCCATCACGTTTTCTGGGAACAGGTCTATCGTGCGGCGAAACACCCTCCACCTTGCAGCCAAGATGCCAAAGGCATTTTCCACGCAGCGCCTGCAGTGGAACAGAAGTACTCAAGTTAAATATTGTAGACCATGCAGCAATACTGCTTTGCCGTCTAATGGTACTCTTCAAACAATGACCAGCGAACACGACAAAAACACTGTGCGCCTCGGGTAAAGCAAGTGCTTATTCAAATTTCATTGTATGTCCGGGTGCGGAAGATGGGTATAAATTTTCTTTAACATGGAGCCAACAGAGCCGTATGGTAGCAGGCTGTCTTGGGCAGTAACTAGTTACTAGTAACGCGTTACCGGTAGCTAGTTACTTTTTTCAGTAACTTGTAACTGTAACATTGTTACTTTTTTGTGGAGTAACTGTAAGGATAAATATCGTTACAGTTACTTTATTTCTATAAAAATTATCCAACAGCAACACTCATTAACGACCGATGTACAGTTTGCACGTTTCACTTTTTCGGCCTTTCTTCCGCAGAACGTTCGTCTACTTCATCTATGCCAGCTCCCTCCCTTTGCATGGGTGAAAAAGATCTGGTCTAGAAATGTTTAGGCATGCACGTGTGCGTGGTGTCCCACGCGGTCCACTAAGGGCTCGAAGTTTCTAAGTCTAAGCTGCAGTATTTTAGCCATCAGCGCGACATCGCTCTCACCCATACGCTGCGACACGCGCCTAAGCGCACGTGGATGCATGTTGACGGGCCAGAACCTATAGTCCGTCGCGCGGCTGCACCATTTTCGCCACATCTGGGGCGCAGTAAAAGTGTTTGACACAAAGGCGAACAGGAAAACCAACACCCACAAACGCCGCACAACGCTCTGAAACCTTTGCACTTTCGCGGAAGCCTGGAAAACTCCGGTCAGGGCGTCTCTTTCTCATTAGCGACGTGCAGCCCCGCTTGCCGGGTCATAAAACGCCGCGGGGAGTATCTCGGCGGCCTCGCGCTCGTTTAGCCCTAAGCGCACTCTAGAGTGTTCGATTCACAAGTCGCAGTTACTTGCGACCATTGTGCGAGACCGATGGCCGTATTTGGGACCACGCGTTTGGGACCCCTGGTCTAGAGGCTTCATCGAGCTGTCAACAGTGCTCGAACGAGGTCGAGGAAGTAATAAATTTCACGCCCCTCCACACACACGACGACCCCAACAATGGTGGCCCCCGACTGCACTCACACCAGCCAGCATCTTGGCCCGAAGGCGTCTGACCACACTGCCACTGCACGAAAAAATGTTCTTGGAAAGCCTCGCGACTTCATTTCGAAGGCTGTGGCCGAAACGAAAACAGTAGCTATATGTGCTCCTGAATGTTGGGTGCAAGGAATACTTGGGCGAGCTTCGTTCGGCCTACGCCTCAAAGCAAACGAAGGGAGGGGTTCGTGGGATCGGCAACGTGATTGCTGTGGAAGGCTGGGATTGTGAGAGCAGTGTTTTCCCGTCAAAACGGCAAAATCCGCCTTTGTGGGGACATGGGGGGAAGGGGGGGGGAGGAGGGGGAAAACAGTAAAGCATTAACTTCAGTTTCTATTCCCTTTGGAAATATCTTGTCTCATTCCGGGGTTGGGGGTGGATGGGGGGTTGGGGCGGGAGAATGACTCCGAGGGCCCATGGACAAACGCCGCTTCGTCAATGGCTCAAATTGGTCCCCGTCTCCGACCGCAAGTACGGAACAAGAAGTTAACGAAGCGCTTTTTTTGGGGGGGTATCTTTCAAAACACCTCGACAATCGATGTACTCCCACGCCCGTTTCCCGCCACCTCCGCCCACTTTTTCCCATTCTCTCTCACTACGCGGGGCGGTCAAGCGACGGCATTGTAGGCGAAAATAAATTAATTTGACATTGAAAGATTGTTTCGCCTGTGTCATCCTCCAGCTCTGTATAGTGTAAGTTCGGCCTCTCTGATTCCAACTTTGAAAAACAACTAATTCTATGCTACAATGATGTGTGCAAATACATTTCTTACAGCGAGAGTGCAGCAACAAAAAAATAAAATTCCTCATGATGGATAGAAAACTTCCGTAATGAAAAAAAATGAGGCGTACACAACGATTGTTGGTTAGGGCATGAGTGCGCATCATTTTAGGTTCCCCTCGTGTAGGCTTTACTACGTGTAATTTTTACTGCCTGCATGCCTTCGTACGTTTCTATTAAATAAGCCAATTTTTTTAGCTATTTATACAGTAACGGAAAAGTAACGACATTACTTTTTCCAGGAACTGTAACTGTAACTAGTTACTTTTGGAAAATTCGTAACTGTAACTGTAACAGAGTTACTTTTTTGGGTTAGGTAACTGTAACTGTAACACTGTTACTTTTTTTCGGTAACGTGCCCATGACTGGTAGCAGGCAAAGAGGATAAGAATATGCAGTGCTCATTTCGCTAGTGGTAGCTGATCGAGGGATCAGCTTTCCAGCGACTAGTGCGCATAGTAAACACCTTTCTCACACAGAATCTCGTTGATCTCAATTAAACTTGTTAAGACAGTCTTCTCAAAATATAAGCACCTTTTTTCTGAAGTAAGCATGTGCTGGTTTTCAGTGCAGGGGCAGAAGAACGGACAAGCCTGCATAGGCGGTCCCTTTTTAGCCTTTTTTCGCTGACAGATGGCCTCTTGCTTCAAGCAGTTGCACCAACATTTGCATGTAAACAACGCTGAAGTTAAATAAAAATGATTAAAACCTGAATTGAAGTGGTGAGAGACCTTGTTTACAGGGTTTACATTTGCTTGACTGATGCAGCCACCTTTTACAGTGAAGTTCTGTGCATCAACGCATTGCTCAGACACGTAAAAGACGTGCTTGCTCTTGCGATGTTTTATTGCCTTTCTCTGATTTGCACGCATAAAAAATTCGTAACGAAGTTCAGCTTGCCGGATAATTATATTGTTCGCCACAGAGGATGCCTGTCTAGTAGGTGGCAAAGGCGCATTTATTCTGCCATGGGATGATGACGCTCTGTGCCCTCAGTAGCTGTTGCACACTCCCTATAGCACCCCTGAGAAAATATTTTACCTTGCTCGGCTTAGGCGAGAATTGAAGATGCGGCGGTCATCCTCTAAATATCGCCCTGGGTATGGCCTCAGGAAATCCAGCCTTAACTGGAAGGCCTCATCCCCAACGAAGACATAGGGTGCCACTGTCGTGGATTCAGGTAGCTGGCTGGGTGGTGGCAGATTCAAGGAGCCCTTGCTGAGCCGGCGCCCCATCTTCGACAGCTTGAAGGTGCCCCCATCACTTTGGTGCCCGTACGCACCCACATCCACTCCGACAAACCGCAGTGAGCTGTCCACAATGGCCATCAGCACAACTGAATAGGTGCCCTGTATTGATGCATAAAATGGAAACTTTCAAAAACTGAAGATGCTGCACAAATGTAAATTACACCTTACAAAGTGTATTAAACAGTATTGCCTACCTTGTAGTTGTAATAAAGGCTTCCGGAGTGGGAAGGAGCCTCGATCTGGATGTGTTTTCCGTCCACAGCTCCCAAGCAGTTGGGAAAGTTCCACAACTGTTCAAACTGCTCCGTAACCTGACGCCAGGCCTCACTGTTCTTGGGGAACTGTGAAAATAGCAGTTTTCAAACTAAGTTTTCATGCACTCACGTGTGGCAGTTAAAAAAAAGTGCACATGTGGCAAATTTTCAACCTGGAAAATGGGCAGGGTAGCTTTAGATGAGTTTCACAACGTAGCCTGGCAGTCTTTGGCCTTCTGCCCAAAGCACGCATACATTAAATTTGAGTACATTTGTTATTTTAACGTGCAACGTCATAGTCACTGCATAAAGACTTAAACTTCATGAGAGAGAGAGAGAGAGAGAGAGAGAGATATTTTTATTTCTCCAGCAGAGGCTGATGTGTGGGCCTGACTCCGTGGAAGGCATCCCTAGTCTGGGATGCCTTGACTTAGTTAACGGCAATAGGTTTGCTGCGTATACAACGAACCAAAGCGGCCTTTGTAATGCTACTAGCACAGCTGGACCTCAGCTGGCCAACGAACAACAATTCTCCTAATTGCTGAATGTGCTACCTTATGCATGACAATTAAATAAAATGGTAAGCTTACCTTCATGCACCTTGGCTGCAGCTCTTCAAACAACACCCGGCTTGTGGCATGCACAATGTTCGGCACAGTGGACACCCCTATCTTAAAGTTCAGTGCAATGTCTTGCATCGCGTCTCCTGTTGCAAGGTACCTGGAAAAGTGAACAATAAATTTTCACACAATTTGCTTTTGTTTGCTATTGAAGGATAGCGAGATTGATTTGATTGATTGATTGTAGGTTTTAACGCGCCGACGCAACGCAGGCGATGAGGCGCGCCGTAGTGGAGGGCTCCGGATTAATTTTGACCACCTGGGGATCTTTAACGTGCGCCGAAATCTCGTACACACGGGCGTTTTTGCTTGATAGCGAGATCAAGTAATCTAAGTTACAGAGGGCAGTTATTGTGGCACGCAGCCCATGGAAGCTCGTTAAGCAGCCGTGCCTGAGGTCAGTATTTGTGGCACATAACTACTCAGCACAAGAGAGAGCAGGACAGAATAACATAGGGATGGAACAGTGCAAGCGCCACACACAGGGATAAAATAAATCAGGAAACGAGAAAGACATAGCATTTCAAGATTTACCATTGTTACGTAGTGACTAAGCCTCTTATCATACTATCAAAACGTGTCCACATTCAAATGAGCCTTTTTCCGCAACAGGCTGGCTGGAGCTTTACTAACGCATTTGCTACAAGTATTGGCAAATCAAGCAGCCTCTGAAACTTCCCGGCATGTCTGTTCCTTAGACGTGCTCAGTATTTTTATTTCCTCAGCGATGTGTAAACGTTTTTCTCCAAGTACATTTTTTTAAGTTACTCCTTTTATACGAGGTATTCACTGAAGCTCCGCTCCGAGATGGCGCCACATGTCTCACCGCACATCCTCCATGTCGTTGGTCGCCGACTCTCCTGTCGGTCGGTAGGTCGCCCGGGTCGCCCCGTGGTACAGCCCTCTGCTGCCGCATTGCCAGCGACAGCTCGATTGCGACGTGCGGTACCGATATTGTTTTGCATTCAGAATTAGGGATTGTGATTACTGATAATTTCAGGTGTTATTACATCAGATTGATGTTGCACGTGGGTGTTATATCGTTTGCTGCTGTGATTACGCCACTGCTTGCGGCGTCGTGTCGCTGTACGACCATGGTGAACTGCTGTGCTCGGATGCAGCAACCATTCTAAAAAGAAGCCGGGGGATGAAACAGCTGCCTCGGTAGGATTTTTTGCCTTACCCCGGGTTGTGAAGAACCAATGCAAGCGGACGGAAGAAGTCACCGTTCGAAGGAGGGCAGAAAGGGTTGCGGCGTATCAATCGCAAGGACGTGAACCCGAGCGCAACACATTACAAAGTGTGCGGGAAACACTTCGTTACAGGCAAGTGCATTGTGTTTCCCGCACACTTTGTAATGTGTTGCGCTCGGGTTCACGTTCTTGCGATTGATACGCCGCAACCATTCTGCCCTCCTTCGAGCGGTGACTCCTTCCGTCCGCTTGCATTGGTTCTTCACAACCCGGGGTAAGGCAAAAATTCCAACCGAGGCAGCTGTTTCATCCCCGGGCTTCTTTTTAGAATGGTTGCTGCATCCGAACACAGCAGTTCACCATGGTTGCACGGCAACACGACGCCGCAAGCAGTGGCGTAATCATGGCACAAAACGATATTGCCGCGAACCATGCATTGTGTTCAGATGTCACGAAGCCACAGACAACGCAGTTGTCTTCGTGGAAAACACGTTTATTGGTGCGAACTTGTGCTGCCCTAACAACTCAAAGAATACAGAGGCGGCGAAGCAGCAGTCAACAAAGTGACGTACGCATGCGAGCTAGGGTGAGTCGAATACACCGGCGTCTGCTCTGCAGGCTTTTTATGTCTCGGCGCGCGTGGTTCTCGAACTGTCGATTCACATCTAGAACATTGTATATCCAAGAAGATTATTCTGGGCTGTTCACGTTAGATCGGAATGCTGTCCCTATCAGAACAGATAACACATGCGGCACAGAAAGAAAGAATGGAACACGTGCTTCCCTTGGCACAGAGATAACACAGACCGGCGCAGCCAGCCGGTAAAAGCAAAACACAAATAAACACAATGCATGGTTCGCGGCATTTTCTGGCCATCTCGGTAGGTGGAGCTTGCGCCTGCAAGAATTCGACGTTACAGTAGTCTATAAATCCGGGAGGAAACACTCCGATGCCGACTGCCTGTCCCGCGCCCCCGTCGACCTGCCACCACAAGACTCTGATGAAGACAGCGCGTTCTTCAGAATCGTAACGGAGAGCGACCTAGCCGCCCAGCAGCGTGCCGACCCCGAGTTACGCGTCATAATCGACTACCTCGAGGGATGCAACGTCGCCGTTCCTAGGACCTTCAAACGCGACTTACCAGCATTCTGCCTGAGAAACTCTGTCCTCGTGAAGAAAAATTTCAGCCCCGGAACCAAAACGAATTACCTTCTTGTCATACCCGCAGACCTTCGTGACGAAATTTTGGAAGCGTGCCACGACGACCCGTCTTCCGGGCATCGCGGCACAGCCCGCAGTATCAGAAAAATCAAGGCGAGGTACTACTGGCCCCGCCTTACCTCTGAAGTCACCCACTACGTCCAGAGCTGCCATGACTGCCAGCGACGAAAGACACCACCGACGAGACCCGCCGGACCTCTGCAGCCGATCGCCGTCCCATCAAGGCCCTTCCAACAGATTGGAATGGACCTTCCGGGCCCGTTCCCTACATCACAATCCGAGAACAAGTGGATTGTCGTATCAACAGACTACATGACGTGCTACGCGGAGACCGCCGCTCTTCCGAGGGGGACTGCACAAGAAGTTGCCAAGTTTTTCATAAGACAAGTTGTGCTGCGACATGGAGCCCCTAAAGTCCTCATGACGAACTGCGGGACGGCCTTTACTGCGGAGCTCATGCAAGGAACCTTACGCTACAGCAACTAGGATCACTGAAGAACGACGGTGTACCACCCCCAAACGAACGGACTAACAGAACGTTTGAACAAGACGATTGTGGATATGCTGTCCATGTACGTCGACGTTGAACATAAGACCTGGGACGAAGTGCTCCCGTATGTCACGTTTGCGTACAACACGGCTATCCAAGAAACCACGCAGATGACACCGTTCGAGCTCGTCTTTGGAAGACAGCCGACTACAGTGCTTGACGGCATGCTGCCGCAAGTAGAAGACGACGACCTGAACGCCGACGTCCAAGGATGCCTTCAGCGTGCGGAGGAGGCCCGCCAGCTCACTCGAGTTCATATAACGGACCAGCAGGTGGTGGATGCTGGCTGCTACAACCTCCACCGCCGAGCCGCCGAGTACCACCCAGGGGATCGTGTGTGAGGTTGGACTCCCATCTGATGACGCGGACTGAGTGAGAAACTTCTGCTACGGTGTTTCGGACCCTGCAACATTCTACGATGTGTTGGCCAACTTTACTACGAACTGATCCCTGATGGTGACTCCGGCACATCACGACGACACACGCGGCCCGAAGTCGTCCAAATGGTTAGCTCAAACCTTTCTACGGACGATGACGAACATTTTTATTTGTTCAGACTGTCGCTTATGTTAGCATCGGGTCGATGCACTCTTAGAGGGGGGGTAATGCTGCGAACCATGCATTGTGTTTATTTGTGTTTTGCTTTTACCGCCCGGCTGCGCCGGTCTGTGTTATCTCCGTGCCAAGGGAAGCGCGTGTTCCATTATTTCTCTCTGTGCCGCATGTGTAATCTGTTCTGATAGGGAGAGCAGTCTGATCTAACATGAACAGCCCAGAATAATCTTCTTGGATCTGCAATGTTCTAGATAATAATCGACGGTTCGAGAACCACGCGCGCTGAAAGATAAAAAGCCTGCAGAGCTTACGCCGGGGTATTCGACTCGCTGTAGCTCGCATGCGTAAGTCACTTTGTTGACTGCTACTTCGCCGCCTCTGTATTCTTTGAATTGTTAGGGGAGCACAAGTTCGCTGCAATAAACGTGTTTTTTTCGAAGACAACTGCATCGTCTGTGGCTTTGTGACAATATAACACCCATGTGCGACGCCAACCTGATATAATAACATCTGGAATCATCAGTGATCCCAATCACAGTCTGAATGCAAAACAGTATTGATGCCGCACGTCGCAATCGAGCTGTCGCCGGCAATGCGGAAGCACGAGGGCTGTACGGGACGACCACCCGACCGACAGGAGAGTCGGCGACCAACGACATGGCGGATGAGCGGTGAGACAGGTGGCGCCATCGCGGAGCGGAGCTTCAATGAATACCTGGTATAGCAATTTTTTTCATCGTGCCGTGGTTTTCTAATTGCAAATAGTTGTTATCGGCTCACTGTTATGCAGTGGCGCGTAAAGCCTCATGCGCGTAAAATTTTGTGCAGGTATGCGCTTTCTCTGTCATGTTTTCTTTTGTTCTTTGACGAATGTTATCAATGTGTGTCGAGTTATTTTTTCTGTTCTATTAGTATGTATCCAGTTAACTATTGCGTCCTTGTGAATGTAGACATGTAATCCCACCCTGCCCCAAGGCCTGGGTCGCAGGCTGGCAGTATTCAATAAATAAATGCACATGTTTCGCTAAAATGTGGGATGAACAAACTGCGGTGGAAGTGATCAGCTAAGTAACCCCATAGCTTGTGCCTGTACTGCTGCTGTGTAGTGCTCCCAGAAAGGACTGTTGGCAATGCTTTTTATTTCTTTTCTTTTTTTTTGTCAAACAACCTGAATGACTACATTTGTTAGGTTCATTCGCTGCAGTTTAGAAATTTTATCAACACGAAACAAATCCCCATGCTCACAATGCTTTTAAGTGAAATGGATTTTGCTGTGGCATGAGGCTTGCTAGACTCATGAAGGCAAGTTCACTCAAAGGTTACCGGTAACATTTGGTAGTGTGTTCACGGCTTCCGCCTCTGATTGGCTAAGCACGTCACCCGGAAATTACTGTGCGGCGATACCAAGAGATCGCCGCACAGTACTGTTGTTCTGTGCCGTTGGGCTGGGTTAGGTTAGTTTTGCATTTGGGCAGGATATGTGTATGTTATGAGGTAATATTAATCCGCGAATTTTAGGCCAGGCAGCTTTCATTTCAGAGGCAGAGAATTTGGTGCGAAATTACCTCAGTGTGACTGCGAGCCGCAGCCGCGACGGCAGTGGTGCTCGCACGCAGAACTGCTTGGTGAGCCGGTGCTCCGTGAGGGCGTGCAGCCTCTCGAACGTACGCGGAGCCATCCGGTAATATTTTTGGAATGACTCCGCGTCATTGTGCAGCATGAACAGAGTCTGCAGGGAATGAAGATTGCGTAAATTACCTGGTATCGTTTACCCTGCTCAAACAACTTACCGACGTGTAGTACTCCGACTCAGTGCGGTGGTTCTCCCAAAGCGGTCTCACCCACCATCGTCGCATCAACAGCCTTTTCTTCTGCAAAAGAAGGTACTTCTTCCTCTCCAGGAGCCAAAGCTCCTCGTCCGTGCAACTGCCGGACATCACGGCAGGAGAGAAGTACAGACGAACTAAAAAATGAACTGTCCGAAGATTACCCAGGTGGTGTGCTAGGCACGCACGATGCGCCGATGCGCACGAAGGAGAAAAGAAGCTTGCGCAACAAACTCAGGGTTGCTTGCTGCGTTTGTCTTCTCTGCTGTGTGCGCGTATATAAATAAAGAATTGGCGATTCTTATATAAAAACGCAAATAAACTTATATTTACCGCAAACCAGGCAGAAACAACTTGCCAAGAAAGTAAAATAAAACCACCCTTGTTAAAATCACAACAACCTTTGCTGGTGGCAAACTTAATTCAGTCTGCAAACAAGGCGCATCTGAAATGCGAAAATCGCGGCGTTCGCAGGCCCCATGTAGACGACAATTCCAGGCATTGCGAACTTCGCAAGTGCGAATGTTCGTTCCAGCGAATTCGCAGGCGAAATTCGCTCCATGTAGAAAGGCCTTAATACGTCGCAGTTCTCCCGGAGTGGGATGTGTGTCTTTAGATTTACGGCGCCGCTATCTCCGATACTGCCAGCAACATGGTTACCACCCCCAAGCAGAGGAAAATTTACATTGACATAAATACCCTAGAAAGCGAGGGGGAAAATCGCCCCGCCGGTAGCGTAGTGGTTATCGCACCAGATATGGTATTCTGGAGGTCGTGGGTTCGGATTCCATCTGGCGGGCATTTTTTCTCCGCTTTCTTTCTTTCTTTCCAAATGCTTTATCAGTTTCAATGACCTACCACAACCTCCCCTTACTTTCCGAGGTTTTCTTGACTGCCAACCCTTATTTCTGTGTTATTTTCTACGAGCACCTCATTTCCTTTATATATATATATATATATATATATATATATATATATATATATATATATATATATATATATATATATATGTATAAATATATATATATATATATATATATATATATATATATATATATATATATATATATATATATATATATATACTGACAAGAGCGCCAAGAGGCGCTCCTCTCGGTTTTCTTCTTCCTATCACTGCTGCGTCCGGAACGCCGCCCCTGCGAAACCCAGGTAACAGCTTCCACATAATCTGGTTTCCTTTTTTGTAGAGCCACGTATGTAAATTCAAGTGACGCTGCAGGGGTAATCTTTGTGGTGTCGTTAATAGCTTCGCAATCGAACCGCCTTCACAGCATGAATTGGAGCCACATGTTTCCATTGCCTCGGTCGTTTCGCCTGTCATAATGAAGGTCATGTCAGCGGCGGACATTATTAACTCTGCATATTTCACAGATAGTGGGAATTCGCTCCCCTTCAAGAATAGCACAGTGGGTCACCGCACTAAGCCTTGAGCACCGGGATTCTCTATGCCATGAGGCTTTTATTGCGCCCTTGGTTATGGCAACTGTGAGTAGTTATTATTGGAGCGGGTGAAAGTTTCGTTGTTTATTTTCTGTCGCCGATGGTTACTCGTACTGAAAAATTCTTGTCCACGGATGGCTCTGTTTAGTAGATTGTTCGTTCGTCTCTAGTCTACGGAGGAATAAAATATACAGGAATTTACCGAATTGCCTAATATTGCGTAAGCATTCTTGTTCTGCATATCACATATAATGTGCATTGAGACACTTGGAATAATAAATAAATGCCTGATGGCCGCAAACAACGTAAATTTGTGCAGATTCATGGCGTAGTGAACGGATTGTTTTTTTCCAGTATTTTATTGTTCTTGTTTTGAAGCATTTTTGTATTTTATTCAATTTATTGATTATGTGGAAATTTCTTTCAAACATACATTGGCTAGGATAAGAAGGTTGAAGGCAACAAGCCACCTGACTAGGTCCTGAAAACCAAAAAACAATGCACAGGAGCCGTAAGCCGTGAAAGCACCAGCTCACCCGCAGGAAAAAGTCATTGAAGCCGTTAATTGAAGCGTTACATAACAAGGTAGCAAT
The DNA here is from genome assembly GCF_048455015.1 of Haemaphysalis longicornis. Taxonomy (NCBI): domain Eukaryota; kingdom Metazoa; phylum Arthropoda; class Arachnida; order Ixodida; family Ixodidae; genus Haemaphysalis; species Haemaphysalis longicornis. Next base: position 55,998,331 of record NW_027526245.1, read on the forward strand.
CCATTACATAATGAATTACGAGGCACTCGAAACAATGACCCAGAGTATATATTTGTTTGATTTAATGTTTTGCAGATAATTATAACATTTCTACTAATGTGTTGTGTATGACCGAATAATTTGGATTTAGCTCCGCACAGACACATTTTTCAACACTTCAAAAAAAAAGTTACAACAGGAAATCCGCGAACCACATATTCGTAACCAAAAGACGCTGCGCACTCCACTTTTTTATATGTGGTGAAGAGATAACAAATAAATTTTAAAGTTATTTTTACTACTGTTATTCGAACTGCAATTTTTAATCGAATTGATTACCCCTGGATGCCTTTTTAGAAAATCAGGTGTTAATTAGCTAGCGTCGTGTTCCGTTGTTTGTTCTTATGGCTGGTGCCCAGAAAGGGCCCTGTCCTTGTTCATGCTAGGTGTTCACAGCAAATATCTATTCAAAATTATTTGTGGCTTGAAGCAAAAAAATTATGCACCCATCCGTCTAACGAGGACAATATTTGAACACAAAGTCTTCTCGTGAAGCAGTCTTGGGTTTTAGTCTGATCTTAAAATGAGTTTTGACCGTGTTGAAGCGGAGCAATCGGTTAAACGACGAATTCATAACGCGGGGGACCCAGGTTCTATTCCGACCACGGGATGCGATTCTTTGTTTCACTTCACCCAAGATCACTTATCATCATCATCATGTTGGATTTCTATCAGGGCGTTTTCGCCTCACAGACGCCATTACTGACAACACTACAGCTCGCTTTAGTAGCTTCCTTTCGCATATACATAGCAAATTTAGGGTAAAAAATCGGCTACCTCTAAGCAGGTTCTGCTGTAATAAAATTCTGTTATGTGAGAGACGTTTCGAAGAAAGGTAGTTTTAGCTTTTGTACTTTATATTGAATAAATTTGTGTTTTTCTTCGCTATATATTTCAAATTTTGCTTCGACAGATTAAACTCCTTTAACGCTACTGTTACGAGTACGACGTCCTCCTCCACACTGGCCGATGACCTCCTCCTCGAGTGGGACCCCACGGACACCCCTGGGCGGTCATCCTCGCCGATTCCGGGACTGCTCTTTCAGGGCTGCATGCGTCCGACGACCTCAAGAACTGTATTAGCTATCCACGGTGCTCCCTTGTGGCCAAGAAGCACATGGTGGGTTCCCGACGCGGGGACAAGCGAGTCCACGGGTTGTCGTGCAACTGGGGTATCCGGGAAGCCCCCTGCCGACGCCCTAGCTAGGGAGGCCAAACAGGAGGGTAGCCCAGTCTCCCGGGACGTCTACGCCTTGAATTCATCACGTACCGGCCTGGCTCGGATGGTGCGGACGATGCACCCCGACCACTTTCTGCTTGGCCTGGAGTCGAAGCGGCTGCCTGGGCGTATAAGGAGGGACGCCCGCTGCCTGACGATAAGAATACCGGTCGACTGCTGCAAGGTGGCGGAGCACTAGCCCTGGCACGGGCGCAAAGACTGCCCCACTTATGTGGACTGTTTGCAACCAGAGCCGCTGGAACACCTACTTTGCTTCTGCCCCCGACCCTTGCCGCGTCGCCCAGAGCAGAGCTCCAAGAGCACTCCAGCGGCAAGGCCTTTGCTGCGCCGGTATCAACGGCCGGAAATGCTGAAAAACTATTGTCGAAATGCCTGCCACCACCCAACGGAAAGTCTTCAGCCAGCTGCCCAACTACCTGAAGACGACCGGCCTTATGTATCGGCTGTGGCCTCGAGAGACCCGTCATTGTCTGAGGTGCACGGACTGACTAATGATGCTAGTCTAACTCAGCCCCGTGTTTATTTTTTCTTCTCTCTTTTTCTATATTGACACTTTGCTGTACCCTCTATATCCCCCTCTACTTTCCTTCCCCCGAATTGGGTTACATGCAGGTGAGCTGGCATCTTCCGAACTCAAAAATAATCCATTAGCATTTTCGATCCTTTACACTTCCCTCAAACCAAAACTACTACTGAGGAAGTCGACAATTATTCCTTCTCTGTATCAGCAAGGCGATACCCGGCCATATGGTTCTCGCTTTCCTTAAGAATTTAGTTTGCTATTTTGGTACTCTTACTTTTTTCTTTCTTTTTTGGGTGATGCGTAGGATGAATACTGTCGGCCACAAAATAAATCGGACCAGGGCAGCGGTGCACTATAACTATTTGCGCGACGCCTTCCGACCGAGCGCATCGCGTCGAAATAGCTGCGGGCGCATGCACGTTCTAGTCTCGTCAATGCATGTTAGCTTTCTCGATCGGCCGCAGCACTTCGTTTCTCTCAAATTTGGCAACCGCCGGGGCCTTGCGCTGTGCTTCGAGCGAGCGACACGATTTTTGTCAACAGCCGTAGCCGTGTGGCGTGCTATTAGGCGCGCAACGTTGCCGTTCATCGTTACATGTAGTCGGGTGCTCATTTTGTTTTAATTCATTTGACTGTAAAAAAAACTGGCATTTTGGCAAGTCTGCGATAAACAATCACTGCTTCTGCGTATGGGGTGAACGTAAAGTTCACATCAAGAACTAAAAAAATCGCGGTTGTTAATTTGCTTCCTAAAACAATATAGGCGATACATCGAGTGGTCTACTACAAGCCGGTATGTGCAAAGTGGCCGTCATTTTCGATTACCTCACAAAGGCGTCGAGGAAGCGACTCGTAAATAGACTTTACGATTTCTGCACGGGAGCGAAGCAGTTCAAATTTCTATCTGACGGCACTCCTCAACTCGTCAGCCGTGGGGCCACAGTCGCTTCGTTAGCAAGGTGGATTTTTTTTATTCCACAGACATTATCAATGGTGCCCAGGTCTCCCCATACGAATACCACACCAGCTGACACACCACGTTGTCCTCCATGAGCACACTCAGTGCTCATTGTGTGTGGACAGGGCTTGAAACAACTGAAACACCTCATGGCTTTTCAATTGCAATTTGTTTATTTTCAGAATAACTGTGTATTTGTTCTGTTTTTTCCTAAGCAAAATAACCGCCGCGTTTCTTTTCAATGTTTGATATCAACAGAACACTCGTCACATAACCAGCACTGCCTGACTTGTGCGTGATTCTTTAGCGCAGAGTTGAAGAAACGACAGTTTTCATTACACTAATGAAGATTACAATGAAAGAAACGCGGCATAACATCGGGTTAAGCGCAAGCCACGCGCGTCAGCGGCTGCCACAAATCCTGCCGCTCACTCGGAGCAGCGCGCAAGGCGCCACCGGACCCCACAATCAAGAATAACGAAGCGCTGTGGCCGTGATCGCTAAAACTGACATGCCTTGACGGTAATATAGGAGGCCCTACTCTCGAATGACCAAATTCACAGTTAATGCGCCTTTTTTGCGTAAGGACAACGTAAGAAATCAAGGAAGTGATGCACGCCAAGCTATGACGACATACAGTGTAATTTCTCGCTTCAGTCATGAAGATCACAATCAAGGTTGGCATGTATTTTGAAAATAAGACCGCTTTGAAAATAAGAACAAAACTCTTGGCATGCATTCTGAAAATCAGGACGAGAGCTGAGAGTGGGAAGAGACGCACATTTCAGCGGCACAAAATTGGCGTCAACAGCACAAGGCGATCGAGTTACATTGATCAAAAGGCGAGAGAAAGGCGGTTGTTGAGCGAAAGGACACCACACAATCTTTTTAAACGTGCTTCTTCCAATCGCATTTAGTGGCATAGTTGAGCTCTCAGCTTCAATGCAAGCTTTGTTGCGTCACCACCTTCCACGCCGTTACCGCCGCCACTCCATCGTGTGCTGCTATGTTACATGTTTATAGGCGTAAACACAGAAAAAGACAGCCCTGACCACAGGTTCTATGACGTGAAAGGACAGCGAAGGGCTACACATGACAACCGCGGAGCTTGCTGATGCCGCCGATTCGCTGTTTCGTCAAGATCGACTTCAATGAGCGCAGAAATGAATGGAAGTCAGTTTTTGTTGTTATTTTTCTCTTGAGCTTGATCAGGAGGCGTGTGGACAAATGCCTTGCAGTGGGTTATCTTTGTGATGAAGAGGCTCGTACTGCCCTCTTACATTGCTGTTGCGCCTAACAAATACTTTTATTTTTTTACAAACATGAAAACGAATTAGACCACGTTATTTGTGCGCTCCGTGATCGCTTAATTGGGTGCAGTCTAAATTATTTTACGTTTCGGTAGAAAACATCTTCATACCGCGCGTCATGCGAAACTGCGGCAGCTGAAAATTCAGCGGGATTTCACGGCGCCGAAGGTGAGTGAAGTTTTTTGCCCTATTTCACGCTGAAAGCCGCCGCCATTTTCAAGCTGTTACCTAACATCAGGCCGCATCTACGCAGGCTTAAGTTGCCAATGTGTTACGTAAACTTTGTAGCCAACTGTCCCAATTACGTCCTGCCTTCTCAGCCAATCAGAGAGAGGGCTGGCATACAAGCCATATTGTTGTTGAATATCAAAGACAAGCCTGCATTGTCATGTCCGCTACATTTATTCTAGTTGTTCATTGCGGCCCAAGAATTGTGAGTTTTCAGTAAAGGTAAATACGGCAAACACTAAACCTTGTGCCAGTAAACGTCATGAAACGTCAAAATGACGAAAGCACACACAGCCGCTTTGTCAACCTGAAGCATGTGACCAAAATTGAAAGCCAATCAGAAAAACGTCCAGCAAGTTCACAGTTCACGGTTAATTCAGTGCGTCCAGAATTGGGCCCTAGAACGCGCGTGGTCCATCAGCTACCTCGACAGCAGGCGCTCGGTCAGAAGGCGTCGTGTCGATAATTATCGCGCACCGCTCCCTTGGACGAATTTATTTTGTGGCTGAGAGTATATCTGATATTGTGAGATCATTTGTGCTGGTGTTTTGTTTTTATATTTTCGTAATTTCACTTTTAACATTTTATCCCTCCGTGGACGAACTTTATTTTCGCTATTAAAGACATAAATGTGTTAGATTTGCGAATTACTTGTTTTGTGCGAAAATTATTTATCGATTTTCTTGGCGCAGGCACAAGTGGTGAAAACATATTCCCAATAGTGAAAGTACACATCCGACTTAACATGACCCCGAAAATTATAGCTTCTAGGCTACAAAGAAGGGACTGTGCCAGTAAGAAAAAATACCAAAGAAAATAATTTGTATTTTTCCATCAGTTTAATTGATGTTTGAGTTTGGGCTTCCTGATCTTTCATTTTGCCTCAGGGCTTTGAGGGCAATGTATAAAACTTAAATACTTTTGCATTTATTTATTTATGCTTCTCAGGTTTCTCTTTTTATTTTTTTATTTTTGCAACTTTTTGGGCCTCTAATCTAAAGTTACGCCTCTGAAAAGGGTCAAATATGCCAGCTCTTGGAATTTTTTTATTTTGGGGAGGATGCATAGCGTCAAGTGCTTGAGAGTAGGGGGCTACTCCTCCGAAAGTAACAACCGCCACGCCCCATTTCCTACTTCCGAAGCAACAATTACAACAGTGGCATACATGTTTGCTGTGCGCCTAATTTAACTTGTACGAGATTTCGGCGCACGTCAAAGATCCCCAGGTGGTCAAAAATTAATCCGGAGTCCACCACTACGGTTCCCCTCATCGCCTTCGTTGCGTCGCCGCATTAAACCCTACAATCAATCAATCAAAGCGTAATTTCTGCGGAGCCTTTGGAAACTTGGAAACGCACACTTTCTAGTTTTACGCACTGTAGGGGGCGTATAAGCGCAATAATAATCCGTTGTGCTAGTGAGCATGAGAACGCGGGTTCGTTTTCAGGCCGCGGCGGCCGCTTTTCTGATGGAGGCGAAAAGCGATAACGCCCGTGTGTTCGAGATTTCCGCTCAAGTTAAAGATCCGCAGGTGGTCAAAATTAACCCGGAGCCTCATCGCCTGCATTCCGTCGGTGCAGTAATCCCTACAATCATTCTTTGACGCAGTAAGCTAAACACATTCCCGCAGGCATATCAACTGTTCGAAGCAGACCTCAGGAAGTTGGTGGAGAGAATAGTACGAGAGATAGCGCAGTTTCTGCCAAATGTTTCAAAAAATGCGTGGAGGTCAAAATACCTCCAAGCATAACCAACACGACCCACTTTGGTATCTGATGGAACGATTAGACAGTGTTTCAACGTCAGGACACTGTCGTTTTGAAGGATTTCTTAGAAGTTCACGAGCACCTTAATTAAGCAAAATGGATAGCTCGTAGCCTTGGGCCGTTGTTGCCTCTCTGCGCTTTCTTTCAGTGACGCCTGATGAGCGAGAGCCCGTGAAGTACTGTTCAGATAAGTCACTTGCTGTGTACAAGCAGTTCTATACGCACTTCGCGCCTATTTAACTTCCCTCTTTGTGGCAGCGCCCAGACACACCTCGCCCCACGGCTGTATCTCCCGACTGGCCAGTCGTGATACGTGCTTTGTGTGGAAAGCATTTGCGTGACAAGAGTGTTTCCCCCCTTATCGCGTCCTCACTGGAGGTTGCAGCTCCCCTAGATAGCACAAATGTCAGCAGAAGTGTCACACCGAACTGCTGTTGAGGTATTGTTAGGCTTTGACGAGGTGGTTCATGATTTCTGGAAAACCTTCTGCTGGAATGTGAGAAAAGAATGGATGGCCGAACGAAACACTGACATAATGCTGTTCATGTTTTTACGGCACAGTTGAAAGCCTTCTACTGCCATTGAAGCTCCAGCAGAATTAGATAAAGCACCGCACGGGGCAGTGGAGTTTATGTTGGACGCTTTTTCATTTTCTAAGTGGGCGTACATTTTGCCTATTTCTTAAGCTGTTGACACCAGCAGGAGGTTACCTGTTGGCCTGTTGGCAAGGGCTTGCCAGGATCCGTAGATATTTTTTTTCGGATTTCCTTGTTGTGCAAAAGACACCTATTATCCACATCAATCCTATTTCCACCGGCCTCAATAAGCTGCAGTTGTTTAGACAATAACTTGAGCATTTGACAACCGAACCTATTTTCCTGACACTGGCTTAAAACAGGCATACCGAAGAACTTCTATGAAAAGGACAAATTTTAGGGAAACTAGTTTTTCGCGCGTTGTTTATTTATCAGCAAGCTCAACCTATTCTAAGGGAACACTATATCGTGCTTTGAAATCAGGGAATTGTAAAAGCAAGGTGATTGCTCGTTCTTTCAGTTTAGGCCAATGATGCAAACGCTAAACTACGTTGTATTTTTTTGGTTACCCGGTAAAATTCGTAGTTGTGTATTCTAAAATTATCTACATTGCGTCTGTTTCAAAGCGACTCTTTTTCGTTCTTCGACCAATACCGGTTTATGAAAGCCAACGACCCGCTTTGGTTTTTCTGCGTCACATCCGTTACGAGAGTCGTTAACCTTAGCAGTGTGATGGAAACTTTGAAAATGACAAAACATCGTTATTCAGTCACCGCCAATTTTACAATCTAGATAGCAGGGGACAATTGAAAATAATGTTAATTGCGGGCAAACGTAATCCTAATCGTGCCAATAATGGGATAGGCGGTAGGAGCTACATATAAAACATGTCCGTCGGGCCAGTCGGTTCAGTCGGTTCTGAAATTAGCAACCACAAGGTATAAGGTAAGTGTGGATATTTCTCTTTGCTTTAGGTTTTTGATTCAATTTCGGCTTTCAGATTCAGATTCAGCTTTTGAATCAAACAGATGATTGAAATTGCGCCTACACACACAGCGCTCACACAAACACGCACACAAACTCAAAAAACGCACACACCCAGACGCACGCACTAGAAACTGACACAGTGACACCCACGAATATATATCATTTCATTATTCCAGAACGCTCTGGAGGGCTTGCTCAGGCTGTTCTTTTTCTGTCGCAAAACTAGGTGGTTATTACAACCACGAAATGTCGGCAAATTTCAACGACCTAAGCAACATGGCCTCTGAGATGGAATAGTGCCATTGTTGCATATTTCTGCACGCAATGGTCTTGTGGGGAATAAAGGTCTCCTTGTGTGGTACTCCCTGCGGATATTTCCTATTGCAAAATACCACTTCAACCTATGCACTCTGTGCCTATGAACTGCGGAGATAATCTTCACAATCCTTAGAAGGTTCCGAAATATTTCGAACATATACCTTGTTTTAAAATCGGTTAACCTTTTTTATAGAAATCTTAGGCTCCCCTAGCCGAAAACTGATGAAAATATAAGCCTAAGGTGCCTACATTGCCACACTCACAAATTTTATTATAACTGAAAGGTCCGCTGGAATTAAAATTCGCCGTTCTCTTTAATCTTGAGGATTCTTGTTCTGACTAACGTCTAGCAAAAATAGATGCCTTATTACTGCGTATATTGATTCAGTCTCTGATCATACTAGTGCAACTTTGTTCGATTTGTTCTACTTCAACCGTTTGATCTTGCTTTGTCCACGGCGTAACTACAATAATATTTCTTTTCTGGTATACGAATTACTGTTGGCAGACACATTAGAATATGAATATGCATCATTCGATAATATATGTTCCCTAAAGGGGCACAATTTAGTTTTTTAAAGAACCATAAGTTCAAACAGTTCAAAACCCGCACGTTGTACCTGCCAGATATGGGATGAGCACGCCACCTAGAACAGTTCTCCTGGGGAAACAACAAGAAACCAGCAAGCCCTTGTCCAAATTTGCGGCGCACAGCTTTGAAACTGTATCAGAGTAGAACATATTTCGATGGGCATTGCTGACAGACCCATACGCAAGTACATAGACCCTCCCGACGCTCGGCTGTGGTGGTTCGACGCGCACAACTGCTGGTCCATCGTCGCGCACATCTGCATTCCCTCGTCGTAGGCGCTGAATCTCTGCTCTGAATGCTCGTTCAGCTGCAGCGGTAAACAGCGTTTTCTTTGTCTCAGGAACTGATGGGGGCAGCGTCGAACGCACGACGTCCTGCGCCATTCTGGTGTTACATCGCAGCGCGTAGCCAACGCGGAGAATGTCTCCCGCAGCCTCTGCATACCACCCCTCCCACTAGCACTCCGCCCATAGTTCATACTGGGCTGTGTTCCTCGCACTATCTACTCTGTCTTGCGTGTCTTCTTCGTTCACTCGGTTAACTACAAGCCCTACGAAAATGCGGAACTACAGGAGCAGGCGCCTAAGAGCTGTGCTCTAATCCCGCAACATGGAATGAACACTCCTGAAAGACAAATCAACGTGACTAAACAGCGTACATGGTGAATGACGCAGTCCAGAATGCGATTGAAGTATCAATTGGAGTCTGCGTGGGCTCACCAGCGGGCGCGTCCCCCGGACCAACACGTGCGTTTACACTGTTGTCGCTCCAGTAATTATATTGAATAATCTAATCACACCGTTAACTGCGTCAGTCACCCTATACGGACGTTTAGTCACGCTGATTTGTCCTTCAGAAGTGTTGGGGTGATGCACACCAGGTGCGGGGTTTTTTTAATGCGTTGGCGATGTTCAGATACACTTTTTGTTTTCAAATGATACATGGCATGCACGTGACATCACCACTGCCCTTTCTGGTACACTGCTCTCACATTGTCCAGTGGTATTCGAGATAAGGGTGGCATATTAGTTCGCAGCCTTTCACCCCAACATGGCAACTACAGTGACTTCCGGCAGTGCTATCTACAAATAGGGGACAAGAAATGTTTTATTTCAAAGGCCATAGTGATTCACAAAGATTTCTTAAAAATGATACCGTTTAATTGCTTCCTTCTTCCCTCTTTTGCGTCTGCATACTTATGTTAGCGCAGTGTTTCAAGTAAATTTGGGGCTCCCCTGATTTAACGCGCTTATTACTTTTATCACGCAGGTGAAATCTGTATGACCTTAAAATACTTTTGTGGCCCTCAGATTCTACAAGAAAAAGCCTTCAATGTTGCCTTCTACTTGGGGGTTAGTTGTACCAGGGCGGCCGTTAAAAGACCGTCATTGTATTGTTCAATTTCAGCCCGGTTCTTGATTTTGCGATTGCCACTGTACAATATCTGTTCTTGCCTTTACCGTTTTCACAAGCATACTTACTGTTTTAAAGAGGCAAATTATCGTAGTCCGTAGAAATAAAGGTGTACGTCAATATTATTCTCCACATTATCTGGATTGTGCAAATTTCAGGCAGTTTTCACCGACAGCAACTTTTTTCAGTGTGCTTACTAATTTATATCTAAGCTCTTCGTATGGACAATAGACAGCGTGTTTCTTCTGCGAATGCCACTGGATCCCATGTATTCTCGTCTTGATAATATGAACAGCTAGCACCACCAGAGTGCCGATGGAAAATAATATCTGTATTTTGTAACACTTTTTCATTATGCGGCTTCCCACTTGCGATTTCGCAATATGTCAGCGTGGCAAAATATGCTGAAGTGAACATGGCCTTTCCTGTGAACTTCTTTTACGCAGGCCAAAAATTGAGCCTACATTGAAACTTATCATAAAGCGTGTGGAGCGTGATGTCAGCTATAGGAGAAGCAGCTGGAACAAGGGCATAGCCGTTTGCACCAGAATGAACATTTGCTCGAACGTGGCAGCGTTTGCATGGTGAGGGGGCTCCTCTTCTTCTTCATGGGCTTGGAAAGGCTTACTTCTTTTGCGAATAGCACTTGCTGCAGCAGTGCCTCAGCAGGACAAGACAGTCAAGCTCTTAAGCGGAGTAAAGTTCGATGGCTTCTAGGTTATGCTGTCAGCTTTTTCTTTTTTGTATTTTGCCTTGACGAGTATTCTACATTGGTAGCACAAGCGTTCGAATCTCGTCATTATTATTTAAAAAGCAAGGGGGGCATATAAACCAGAGGGCCTCTAAGCCGCATACTGAGCCCTTCTACATTCATCTTTACGCGTTAGCTTATTAATTTACATTAGTCAAGCTCTGAAGTAATTTTAATCACTTAAGTGTTTCGGGTTACTTGGAAGAATAGTATAGTGACCGTCTGCGGTAACGAAGAGTAAAACCTGTTTACTGGTAGGTGTTTGGAATTTTAGAACACTTCAGGGCTTTATACTAACAAAAAGGTGAATAATATTAAAAAGGCATGGAATGACTCTAATTCAAACTTCAGCGGTGTTTTTGGCCTGCTGAGCTTCCAACTAGCCATATTTTCAGAGCTATACAGTAGACTAAACCAGTGGCTTACATTTCCAACGGCCAGACGTCACTGAATTCCATCAGTAAGCCACCGTGTTAATAATTCAGTACCCCACGTACAAAATTCAAATTCTAGAAACGCTTGCTAAAATCACTACAGACTCGCGCAGCAACGTCAAACGCGGAAAACCTCTCTCTCTCTCCCGCTCTTTTAGTGGCGAAGCACTTTATGTGCTTGGGCTGTCAGCGTCTCATTTTGTAATGCCACCAAAACACCGGGACACTTGTATTGCAACGCCTCGCACTAGAACGTTTCATCTCCACATGCAATAACGGGTACTAAACGGAAACACCAGAACAATCGCATTCCTATGCCTCGCGTTAGAACGCTTCGTTCTTCAAAGACACGAGACTTTTACAGCAAAGCTTCATACCTCTACCCCCAAACGTTTTCATCTGTGTGTGCAAAAACGCCAGAGCGGTAAGGCATGAGACGCCGACTGCTCAGCATCAAAACCGCATTTGAAATTCATAACTTCGAAATGGCCCCATAAACCTAACCCGCATCATAGAAACGGCATAGTAAACTTATGCGCTGCATTCTTCGCCCCTCCGCAGGTTTCATGTTAGTGGAGATGGCGCGGCTTTTTTTCTTCAGGCTCTCTATGCTCAACCCCTGCAGGTATGAAGTGCTGCCTGCTCCGGAAGTAACCATCATCCGTGATGCCTATGGGGCTACACTGGAAAAGTTCAGCCATGCTAGGAAGGCAGTTACGGACATAAACAGCACTCGCTCACCAGAGAAGTGTCTTGTCACCTTGCTGTAGTTTTAAATGCGAATGCATTTCTCAGTCGAGCCATGTCAGGCGCCGTGCGGCGTCCACGCGCCCGCAGGTGTTATCTCTCCGCTCTCACCCCCTCTCCCATAGCAACAGCTGCGAGCGCGCGAGCTCCTCCTCTCCCCTAGCAACCGGAGCAGGTGGTGCGGGCGGATCAGCGGTGAGTGAGTGGAGAGGAGGAGCGCGCTCGGGCGTGTGAGGGCGCTCGCATCGCGGGAGCTCGCCGGAGCTCCCGCGTGTGTGGGAGAGTGTAAGCGAGGGTAGGCGCGGTGCTTCGGTGCTTCTCCTCTCGACGCTCGCCGCACTCTCCCGTTCGCTCGGTCGCAAGTATATATAAATGGAATGTCTGCCGGCAACGGTACCTCGAGCAAGAAGTGTAATACAATCCAGTTCGAGCATTACACAATTCCGCGCAATCTCGCGCAAAAGAAATGCATTCGCATTTTCTCACAATTCCCTTCGGGGAGGGGGGGTGAATTTTTTTTGGCCACCACCTCCCATGACTAACCAAGTCCACTGTCGGCACTCAGATGCCTGAAGCTGTGAAGCACGTGTCCACGGGGGCGCTCGGAACTGGGATACAGCACAGGGTGCTAAAAATCCCTGGGACCGGACAGGCTGCCATTGGAACTTTACCCCAGCCACGTTCAACACACGCACTTTGTCTAGAGAGGGAAGCTCAGCTATACTACTAAGGACGCTCTCTGACATTAGGTGGAATTTTGTAGGGTTTAGCGAAGTTATAAGGACAGGAGAGGGCTTCATGGAGCTCACTGGCTGGCATATTCTGTGCTACAGTGGATGGCAAGGCAAGAACGAACACAGGGGAGTTAATCGAAAGAGAAATAGCAGAAAACGTGGGGTGGTTTTTCAGCATTACCGAGAGAATCGCGGGTAGTGTGATCAAGCTGAACAAGCGGTACAGGTTAAAGATAGCACAGGCTTATGCGCCAACAACCAGCTATGATGATGAAGCCCTAATTAACAACTACGACGGCGTCGAACCAGCAATGCAGAAGGCAAACACCCGGTTTACGATTGTGAAGAGCGATTTTAACGCAAAGGTCGTAAGAAGGAAGTGGAAAAAGGTCGGTGGGAAAATACAGAATAGAAAATCGCAATAGTAGAGTTGAGGCACCGATGCGATTTGCAAAGAGGAATAACCTGAGGTTGATAAACACCCTTTTCTAAAAACGAAAGAAAAGAAAAATGACACGGAAAAGTACCGATGGTACAACCAGAATCAGAATTGACTTCATTTGAAGTGACTGTAATGAATGGGCCAAGGATTGGCGTGAAAGTCACGAGTCAGAGGCCAGTGCGTGCGCAAGTAACGTTGCTTTATGCATGACACGAAACAAGCAGAAGTTAGGGAACGAAAGCAACTACGCGATACGAAAGATATCAGCGTTAAAAAAGGCAAGGGCTAACGGAAATGTCCGCAATAAAGAAAGCAAACGTTCTACGGGGTTTTGTCGCAGCCCCTCGAGGTGTTGAAGTCCCGATGCGTGCGGAGTCGACGAGGACGTCACGGCGAGGCTGGCTCGATGACCCGCTCTAGGCCTCGTCGTAACCAGGCGCGGGACGTCGGGCAGGCATCGTCGACCTTTCCGATGAGTCACGGCTCGAGGGCGTAGCAGCGGGTGTGAGCGGAGGGTTCCACCTCCAGGTGAATCCGGACCCGCGCTCTCTCGCCCAGCGTGTCACCAGCTCCAGGCACGGCCAGCCCACGGGTTTCGGGATCAGCGGCGGACGGCTCTCGGGAACAGCAGCGGTTGCGCTCCGGGTCTTCCCCGAAACGATCACAGGGCCGCGCTCTCAAGCCCAGCGCGTCACAGGCGTCCCCTGATCACCGGCCTGGTTCGATTTTTCTGCACGCACTCGTTGCAGCTGCGCGCTCGGTCTCCTCTTCTTCCTCGTCCACCGACACTACATCACAATGACCCCGGGTCTAAGAAAGTTGTTGGGGAGCAACAACTATTCTAAGAGTAAAAAAGGCACGATGGAGGTGGGAGAAGTGCACTGTACCGACGGAAACGTTTTTGCGCACAGTCCACAGAGCACAGTCAATCCTATCGGCACACTTCACCGCACAGCACACGCACGAAGGGTATAGGAAAATACACTAAAGCAAAGGTAGTTCCGCAATTACGCGTTACACACAACTGTGGACCACACACTATGTACAAAAGCGATGGCGACAGGCGAGGATTAAACTCCACTCGTGTAGTCGGCCCCTGGATTGTCGGTTCCCTTGTCCTGACTAGAGCTTTCCGGTGGGTGACCCTCCGACTAGTTAACGATGATTCTGCTGCGGATGGTCTTCTCATCGCCTTTCAGACGGTGTCGTTTGTGGTCCGGTTGGCGCGTTAGAGGCGAAGACGCATCGACTGTGCTGGAAAATTTTCGTCTTCCCCTCCTTCGTCTTCACAGAAGTTCAGCCTTCGGGTCGCGTTTAAGCCTTCTAGGTTCGTCGACCGGTAGTCAGGCAAGCTGTTGTAAAACGCCGGCGACTGAGTGAATACCTTGTTGAAGGCGGGTTCACATCCTGGTCGTTGGACTGTCGGCTCGGTAAGGGCCCCGTTGCGTTTGCGCGGTGGCTTTTTGTCCTCGAAAGCTTCTGAATCAGGAGAGTCCTGGCATTGGTTCCGGCGGGATGGTAGGACTCCTTCTCCTCCACCAAATTCCGTGTCTCTTTTCAGTAAATTACGCCAACAGGTATCGCACGTCCTGACAAAACGGCGAACGTCTCGCCTCAGGGCTGGCCAGAAATAGTCTTGCAAAGCGCAATGCGTAGTTCGTCGCACCCCCTGGTGCCCCGACATGATATTCTCATGTGCCACACGAAGGATCCGCTCACGCAGTTTCTTGGGAACAATGACCTGCGTGAATGCTCTGCCGGTGGCAAGCTGCTATTGGCGGCATAATACGTTGTTTGAATGGAAGAACCAGTACGTCTGTCCTTTTTCAGATGAAAAAATCTTCCCTAACTTCCGGAAGCAACATCGGAGGGTCGGGTCTCTTCGTTGTTCCTCGGCCAGCTCTTGTCTTGAGATATCAGAGCAACTGATTCGAGGCACAGTTAAAAACTCAACCTCGGCCTTGCTTGTCTTGGCGACAGCCGAAACCGGAAAATCGGCGTGTAGTTGGGTGACTGTTGCAGCCAGTGCTACATTCGGGCCATGTTTGGTTACGAGTTGCCAGTCGGGATCCGGTATTTGAGGTTTCTTCACACCTGGAATGTTCCCGATCACGAGGTCATAGATCAGTTGATCCACGCAAGCGGCGATAACCTCGCCCACAAAGTACGGTGCTTGCACGCAGACTTTGGCTTCGGGGAACTTCTTGACTGTTCCGTCCAAGAACAGTACTTGGGTAGCTCTTCCCGTTAGCTGGTTTTCTGCGACCAAGTCTCGCCGGACAAGAACGGTATTGCTCCCAGGGTCCCTCAAAATGGTGACGGGCTTTCCGAATAGTCTTCCTTTGACTACCGGCATTCCTTTCCCCAGGCAAGAATGTTCCTTTACGATGCCACACGAATACTTGATAGCAGGATTCTCATCGAGCGTGTCATCGAGCTTGATGCACTGCTGTTGAGCTTCCCGGGGCTCAGTGAGGGCACAAGCAGCAACCTGCTCTGTTCCCCTTAATCCATGTCCGCAGTGCTCAGTTTTATGCCCGTGGCGACCACAAGTAGCGCATCTTGCCGGTTCTTTCATGGAGTAACGGCACTCTTGTGCACGGTGTCCTGGGCGGTTGCACACAAAGCATTTCGGTGGCACTTTTTTCTGTGAATCGGCCGCGACTTAATCTGTATCGCAGTCGTCCCCGGAAAAATTTCCAAGGTTTGAGAGGTTTTGTGCCTCGATAAAACGATCTGTAGTCTCGGCCAGGTCGTTCAGAGTTTTACACTCTCGCTCTTTCAGGAAGATGACGAGCTTGGGATGGCAGCAGCGTATGAATTGCTCGCCGATCATTTGATCACGAAGAGCCTCGAATGTTTTTTGCACATTCGCCATCTCGATCCAGTTATCAAAATAACCCCGTAAGCCTTGCCGCTAGTTGTCTCCCGGTTTCTCCATCCTCAGCCCTCGGCTTCCTGAACTTTTCTTGGTAACCTTGGGCTGTGAAACGAAACCGCTGCAACAACGCCCGTATACTAGTAATTGCCAGCTATTGCAATACACTAGTGCAATATACTAGTGCAGTATACTAGTAAGTGCCAGCTAGTATAGTATAGTATAATTGCCAGCTAGTAGGTTTGCCAGCTAGTAACGACTCTTCATCTTGAATCTCTCGTTGAGCGTCTCCGTTCGGACCGTTACCACCGTCAACAAGTGATCCACGAGATGTTTGGTGGAGCGCGACGGGTGGCTGATCTTCCATTGTGTCCCTGAAGCAAGATCCCGCCAGGCGCTACAATGCAGGCTTCCCTGCGGGCTATACAGGATGGCTTGCAACCCACACTAAGCCTAACCGGCTAGCTGGGCCCATTCATTTAAACCCATCGCCTTGGAAAAAATGTTCAGACTCACCGGCACCGCTTATGACGCTCAGACGAAGGAGCGTGTCGCTGCTTAATCACCTCGAGGTCGCTGAAGTGGGAAAAACACGCTGCGGACACAGAGCAGAAAAAATCGTGGCTTCATCGTCCTCTGCGTTGGAAAATGTTTTCCGACGCAGAGGGCCTGGCTCGGGCTCACATTTTAGAAGTTTGCCGGGCCCCGGCAGGGCCCAGGCCCGCGCCGTGTCTATATCGGGCAAGTTAGGGCCGGGCCTAGAAATTGCGGCCCGTGCAATGCTCTAGTTAGTGGACTGCACGGGCCCGGGCCGATTCGAAAGTCGGAGCCTGCCCGGTCCGGCTATCACGCATTTTCTCGGGCCCGGGCCGGGCTCGGGATTGAACAAAAACGTTTTTCGCCGAGCCAGCCCGGGCAGATTTTGAGTCCCGGCAGTCGTGTGCCGCAAATTTAGAGTGTTGATAAGAAAAATTAAGCTCATTGATCGTTTAGGTGAAATGAAAACAAAAAAGCGAAGTGTTCTCACCATGTTGCTGTTAAAAAATACCAAAATGACGTATTGCACATAGAAAGCCTTCAAGCCAACAAAAAAAAAACGTATGGGCTCCATCAGCATAGTGGGAGAAAACCGGTCAGAAAACGAGAGCACTCTGGTAGTAGATTACATGCTTGTCTTTTCCACTGCTTTTCAAACTAAAAAAAAGAGCAAATGTGACCTGGACTTTGCACTTTCTGCAGACCATACCACCAAAGATAAGCTAAGGTACGCTTTGTTCTTTCTTACAGCTTTTATTCAAAGTCCTTTTTGCCAGTAAAACCGACTTTTTGGGAGAAACCTTTGTGAGCATGAGAGGACCTTAGCACTACTAGGATAGACACCTAGCACTACTCGACAAGGAACCTTACCGAATTAAATTGAGAGAAGTACAAGTTAAACTACCTCTCGGAAGAGTGTACTAGCTTCAAAAACAAGTAGGAGAGAGAGTTCTTTGGGAAACGAATTTAATCAAATAACG
Source organism: Haemaphysalis longicornis (assembly GCF_048455015.1). Lineage (NCBI taxonomy): Eukaryota > Metazoa > Arthropoda > Arachnida > Ixodida > Ixodidae > Haemaphysalis > Haemaphysalis longicornis. Next base: position 56,015,744 of record NW_027526245.1, read on the forward strand.
GAAGGTTGGAATATCTGTCCACGAAATGCATAAATATAAAAAGACACTTCTCTCAGCATCACTTAAGCGATCCTCAATGTGTCTTAAGTTCGAAGACTGTCGCAAATGCAGTGCTTATTTTACACAAGTTTCTGCAAAAAAACATTTTTTAAGTCAGGATATTCATGTTATACAAATATAGGTTTGAGTAATAAACAAATGTAAATTCAATATGCTCACCCTATGCTTATTTTAAGTTATGTTAATATTATTACACAGTTCGCGTACTTCACACAACCTAATACCCCGGCTGAAATAAGAGTGGCCTGCGATGCGTAGAAAATACTTTAATGTGATCGGATTTATCGCCCCGACGGAAAAGCTCTCGGAGCGGTGCTGTAAATGGACATGAGTGTGGCATCACTCTGTGAGAGGGAAAAAAAGTAATGTAGCAGTCTGCCGCCAATGCTCGTCAGAAATTCGTGACGTCACTTCACGAGCGCGGCTCCGGGAGCAGCGATTGAGGTGCTGGCGAGTGCACGAAGTGACACACCTAGGCAGAGCTGCAGGCATAACCACTGCCCAGAAAGGCACTCTTAACAAATGTAAAGTTCCACACGCGGGAAAACAGCTGATAATGAAGCCCAGAATCGCGACGGAAGCCGCAATCAGGTCTTTTGTTGAAAGCGGTCATAAATGTTTCGCCGCAATGCTAGGCCTAACACCTTCAGACAGCTTATACGCTCAGCTCCGGTGGCGGGGCGGACGAAACAACACCTCCTCTGGCCTTTGCGGTGCTTTGAGATTCCGCACAAACAGGTGAGGTAATTTAGTGATTCTGCCACACGCGCCCTCCGGGCTGGATATGCGGCAAACGAAAACGGACGATTCTCAGGCCGTTCAATGCAATTAGTTATCGCGGTCAGGTATATAAAGGGCTGTTTTGAGTTCACCAGGCCTTTAAGCAGGGATAAAATAAATAAAAAAAGAACTAAAAAATTTCGGGGTCAGTATTCCTTTAAAAAACAGTCTGCGGGGTCGGCTTTGTTTTAATAAACATTTTCGGGATCGAGTCGGGCTCGGGCTCATATTTTAAGACTTCGTCGTGCTCGGGTCATGCCCGGGCCGTGTCTCTACAAAACGGGGTCGGGCCGTTCCTGGAAATTCCGGGCCATGCATTGCTCTAGTCTATACTAGCCAACGATTGCTCATGTTGGAAATCAGCCATCCCCACGCTGTCACCACTGTTGCGACTGGCAATCCGAGCGCAGTCGGCGGTGTAGTGAAGTGGCTTTGTTTTGTCTGCTATCGACGCTGCGAAGGCCGGAGTGATGAAGTTCTCGAGCCGACGAATACTAGAAGAAACAGTCATATACAGTATGTATAAGGGTAACAAGATCGTCACATGGCTCGCACTAAGGCGACCGCACGTCTCCACTGGGTGCCTCCGAAAAGTGCCGCGATCACTGTGCTTCCGGGCGGATTTTATACCCCCGTGAGTTCGTTGCAGCCCCGAGAAGTTTGAATCGTTAAAATCAGGACTCTCCCTGGCCGAAGTTTGAAATCCGAGGAATGAAGGCGACGTGGTTGCGTCAGCCGAGCCACCGCGACGGGGAAAGGGAGGGCGACAGAGCGGCACCCTCTCCAGGCATGTCGCTGCGCGTCTGCCGTCGGCCGTTCACCCGATGCGTAATCCGGCCGAGCCGCCATGACCGGAAAAGGAAAGGTGACTCTGCGGCGACGCACGTTTGGGTGCGTCGGCCTTGGGTGGTTTGAGCGAGGCGCGAATCGGCCCTGCTGTCGAGAAAAAGTGTTTAATAATATGAAAATATTTACAGGGCGAAGTTTGGCTCTCGGTAGAGGGCACAGGTCTCGCCGGGGGAAGAAGGAGTGAGAGGGAATTGTTAATTAAGTATGATAACAGGCTATGTACAGAATATGTATAAAAGGCTATGTACAGACTATATACATTCTGAGGTTACCTACAGCCTATTTACACACACATACACAGCCACGCACAAAAGAGGGCTAACAGGGGGTCGATGGCCGGTGGGATCTGGTTTTTACAGTTCATGGGCGGGTGTTGAGGCCTGACCCCGCTGTCGGCGCGTCGCCCGTGCGGCGAATTTGGGCTGGGCGCTCGGGCACAACATCGCCCTCCGCCACTCGACGCACGAATTAATTCGGGCGTTTGAGGCCTCCATTCGCTTAATTTGCTTTTTTTTCAGCACTACTATTTACAGGTATGGCAGAGGCACGCGCGGGCGCAAACAGCGGCCGTGTTGATTTTCTCGCACCATACGTTCGCCCGTACTACACCGCATCGAGACGCGGCTGGGTAGTGCTTGTGCACCGGAATGTCCGTTCGTCGAAATGTCCGCAACGATATGTGCTGCACCCCAATGTCTGACACAGAAATGTCCGGATCCCGGTGTAGGACATTTCTGTGCATTACATTTCGGTGCACAGACATATGGGTGTACGTACATTTCGGTGTACGGATATTTCGTTGTACGGATATTTCGGTGCACAAACATTTCGGTGTATACGTTTATCGGTAACCCAATTATCGGGTGCTTGTTTGTTTGGAACAGCCGTTATATTTTTATTGCGTCATGACGTGAGTTAGGAACAATAATCTAGCGAACTGATCGCATTTTAAATTAATGCCAGGTGCGATTTCTGCCACTTATTTTTAGAAATTGAGCATTTGTATATTTTTGTTTTATACTTCGTTCAAGGGCCGCCTGTTTTGTGCAGCCAACTGACGGAATTTTTTTGCACAGGTTTTTTTTAACTCGAAGAAGCCGTTAATTTATAGTCACTCTTTTTTTACATCAAGCAAATCATCTGAGACAGTGGACAACCCAGTGTTTCCGCTGTATCATGCATTCTTCATAAAATTTACTCAAAATATAAGCACTCTAACATTACAAAGAAAGCAGATTTACAAACCTTCAGCTGGCCCCCAAAATGCAGAGAATCTCATGAAAGGTTTTACGTAGCGTGAGTTGTCACAATAAACTGAATCTGCAAACACTGTTGACATTAGCCTTTTTTCCCAAGACATATCTGGGATTTTGTCGTGGAGGAAGAACGGACTTTTTTGAAAGCACGTGCACGCATTGCACGTCCCCGCACAGGCCCAGTTATACCCATTTGTTGCTCTTAAGTCGGGGGGAGGCAGGGGGAGGTGGCTATTGTATAGTCTCACACAGGAATGACACTACCCGCTTGGTTCCTCTTGGGTGCAACAAAAGCCGACCCCCCCCCTCCACCCCCCACAGTCGTTTTCCCTTAGGAGAGCACGAATTGGAGGTTCCACGGACGGTGGCAAGAGCTGACGTATTTAAGAAGAGGGATTTTGAGCACGAGTGAAAATAGCGCGGTTGTTTTAAGAGTGTGATTTTCAGGCAGCGGAGGGGCACTCGGGTTGTTTCGTGGTGCACCCACAGAAATGTCCGTGCACCGAAATCCCCTGTACCGAAATGTCCTGATACCGGCTCTAGGCCCCCTTCTTGCATGATTTTTCTGTCATTTTCATCAATTTAATTAGCGGGCACGACATACCCATATCGCCGCCTCAAGCATCGGCTGTGTTCATTTACTCGCATCATATTGTACGTGGCAAATACAGGTATATTTGCAGCTATTTAAAATAGAATAACCTGGGAAGCGATGGATTAAGCAGCAGTGTGAGTCCGGGGCCAAGCGTCATCGTTCTCGTCGTCTTCCATGAGCGGGGCAGCCCCCACCGCATCTTTGGCTCGAACAGGGATTGCCCCGTCACAATCTCATTCACGTTCTTTTCTTGGGCGGATTCCGTGACCACCCGTGAGGGCTCGTTGCGCCTTCAAAGACGATCCAGACGAGATTGAACTCTCCGGCTGATTATATCATGTCTGCTTGTTCCATCACTCCTTTATTACAACTTCGTTTGCGTATATAGCAAGGCACGTTAACTACTCTCTAGCAACCTCCCAGCTCTGGTCAACGTCTTCGTTTACACTCCTATTTTCGCACCGCATCAAGTATTTCCCCTCCAAAGGAAGAAACAAAGATGACCCACGGCAATGAAATGACGACCATCAGTGTACCGCGGGGCGCGCGTAACTCCTTCCTTGGAATTTGGGTTCTTCGACCTTTCCCCCGCGAGCTGAGGCCAGCAAGAAAAGTTGGTGAGTCTAAAGTGTCCTCAACAATCGCGTCTCAATTATTTCCCTCGGGCTTCTCTGCCGCCACCTACACTTCCCCCGCTCTCTCCACTGCGGCGTTACTGGCAAGAAAAACCTACGGCAACTTTCACTAGTACTACGAAAGTATACTCGCAGACTAAGGCAAAACAAATGCATAAATTGTGGAGCGGGCACATTTAATCTTTATAACTGTAAGTGGAACCCCCGGCGGTGGTCCAGTGGCTAAGCCGTTGTGCTGCTGAGCACGTGTACGCGGGTTTGATTCCCGGCCGCGGCGGCCGCTCTTCTGATGCAAGCGAAAAGCAAAAACGCCCGTGTGTACGAGATTTCGGCGCACGTTAGAGATCCCCAGGTGGTCAAAATTAATCCAGAGCCCTCCACTACGGGGCGCCTCATCGCCTGCGTTGCGTCGGCGCGTTAAACCATACAATCAATCAATCAACAGTAACTAGAAACAGTTGGTCCTATAAGCATTGAACACCCAAGAATAGAAAGAACAAACTTACAAAGATAACTTAACCAAATGAAAAGTGTGCATCTCATACATATCCTACAATTAACAGAGACTGAAATAGAAAAGCCCTGAAAATAACTTTGGAAACAGGATTAGAAATAGAAAAGCCCGGAAAATGACATTGGAAATATGCTAAGAAATAGCGAAATTTTAAATGCGCCTGTTTTTTAAACGTATGCCTTCTGTGAATATTGAATGAGGATCGCTCGTCGATATTTTTTCATTAATAAATAACCTTTCTTGTAAACGATTTTTATCAAAATTAATTAACGTCAATTACGCTTGCCATGGTGCTATATTACTTAGCTGTTGTCGCAGGTTCCCCAAAGTGTTCCTCAAAAAATTACGGTAATAAGTCGTTACAAAAAACAAGGAAAAAAAACACGAGGATATTCTCCCTGATTTGTTCTATAAATTAATTCCATAGAAAAAAAGAGATAAAGAACGATCAGATTGACGTAAACCTTCAAATATTTTGGCTCATATTTCACAAATAACATTGTACCGCTACACAACTTGTTGAATGTTGTGCACGGTAGATGGCATTGACTATATCACAGGCCAATCCCGCCGGCGGGAACACCGGGGCGACGAAGAGGAGAACGAGGTTCCTTTTGGTATCCAGGGCTCGCACACCACGCTCAGCGACGGTCCTCACCCAGGCTTTGGAAATACACCCTCAGCTCACCCCACAAAGTGTGAACGCCGTCGCAACAACATACATTTTTGCGAGGCCCCAATAACCATCCGCTGGCCTAAAACAACGCAGAATTGCGAGCAAGATCATCTCTAAAAAATAGTTAAGAATTGCATACTTGCTCCATCTAATCATACTCCGGGCCACTCTAACATCTGAATAAATTGAATTCCAAGAAAGGAATCATGAGCGCCACCTTTTTTTCATTTTAACCAGAGAAAGCTTCGTGTTTGAGCAATCTTCCTCGTTAGATGACAGGGGCTTTGAATATTTTTTTGTTTCCTGCAGCCGTGTTTGCATAGAACATTTTGAAGGCAGCAATTGAAACAAAGCACTCATTTTTGCCACGCTAAGAAAAGGCATGCAACATTCCCGCAGAGGCCCAAAAATCTAAGCGCTTCATAGGTATAAATTTTGTTTTTAAAGAAATGAATGAGCGGCATGGGTAGCTACCCCGTACAACAAAATAGGAGTACAAGATTGTACGCGATTTGTACGCGTTTCTGTGTTCCTTTTTATATTGCTGATAAATTATATATATAGTAAAAACAGTTTAACGGCTGTTGAAGAGTTTCCGAAGCCTTATATAGCTTGGGCTTGAGACAAAAGCGGGCATCATAAAAAGACCACTTGCAGTTTTTCTGCATCCTTGCGTTGATTGGTTTGTGTGTCATGACGGTTCAATATGATTGAAAGAAGTGGCGTGATTCGCCAGCAGCTGCCGTTACCGCAAATGTGTAGAATACTTTTAAAGTTTACACTAACGGCATAACACCTTTTTAAATCACTCCTTTTGAAAACACCTTTGGAAATCACTATAAGAGCTGCGAACGTAGTCTTTGCAAACTTGTGGAAAGCACTATGATGATTTTCACGGCTGAACACCACTCCGACAACAGACGCAGTAGAACCAGAAGATAAGAATTGAGTTATTAAAATATACTTTACACTAACCGTAGTGTATTTAGGTAAACTTTACAGGTCCGTTCTGGGGCTCACAGGTGTATTACAATCATCAGGCATTTGGTTACGTAGAGCATAGAACACGCCGAACTGTTTTTGTCAGAATACTATTTTCTTTCACGTTTTTGGAGCTATGTTGTGGTTGATGGTAGATGGTTAACTGCACTCGTTTCTGGTGCGCGACGAGCTACACAAGCTATGCAGGGAAGGAAACGGTATTATGTACATTCAGCAATAAGCAAAAACCGATTTAAATCTGGCTCACAGGAGTCATACTGATGTAAGGACTTTACGGTGATGCGTTTAAACATCAAGGTCATCAAAATGCACGTGTTTCAGGTGAGATGGGGCCTCGCAGACGACCACAATTCCGAGAGGAGCAGCCCACCAAGAAGAGAGGGCGGCGGGTACGCAGGACACATCCCCAGAGTGCAATGACGGCAAGCGGTAAGAATCAGCGGAACACTTCAGCACGCCGCCGGCGAGTCGGTTATTCTGTGAGCCTTCTTCAAGATATGTGGCGTATTGAAGGCAACAAGCGCGGCCGTTTCTAGAATATTTTCGTACGACTACTAGTGATTTATCCATGGACCATCTTTTTGGACGCAATGGACCATCCTTTTTGTGCGCAGTTGCTGTGCGATGATTACAGGAAAGCAGGTATTGGTCTACTCAGAAGTTCCTAGGCTAGGCAGGGTGCCCTAATATTCCCGGGTGTGGTGGATGTGTAGGAACAGCTATGAAACGTTCCTAGCAAAGCGTAAAGAGAGTAGTTTGCTCCAAAATCTAAATTTGATGGTTGAAGGGTTAGTTAAATACGCAGAGTGTAATTATTGTTACGGAGCGGAAGACCTAAAGATGGTGTACTTAAAGCAGGTATTTACAGAGAAGCGAGCACCGTGTTGTCCATAGCACGATCCACTCCTTCAGCTACTTCCAATGGCCTCTCAAAGCACCAGCGTGCCCAGCGGCTTCGTTTTAGCTTAGCCCTGGCACATGCCCGCAATGGTTGGGGCTATGTATTAACTTCCGTTTCCTCGGCGGCAGACACACACTGTGACTAAACCCCTGGGGAAAAAAGCGCCGTCTCGGTGATTCCTACAGCGGAGTTGGGGGAGGGTGATGGTACGGCTTGAGACGGAGACGTTGACAATGGCTGTTTTGCCGGGGTAGGGGTGGTAAATTCGCAAAGGGGCGGCTGAAGATGTTTTGTATGTGACTAGGGTCACTTGATGCATCACGCGGTAGTGTCCGGAATAACAGAACAGCTGATTGTGATACAGCCCGACGTGGCGGGTCAGTCACCACGAAAGAATGAGAGTCACAGCTGGGAACTGAAGGCCTCGGTTAGGGTAATCATACAGTGTTTTTTCGGAAAACTGCGACGAGAAACGAGAAGAGGCTTGAGCGGGTGACTTTGAGCATGGTCAGTGCGGTCTACTGCCGCTCGGACATAGTCGGATGTTGTAACTGAAGGAGGCAAAAGAGTGTCCAGTGGCAAACCGGGCCCAGCAGGTAAAATGGAAAACTAGCGGTGCCGTGACGAGACGAGCTGCACGCCAATGTGGCGTACGGGAACGCCACGTCCCAATCACGATGGCCTCGGATACATACATAGATATCATGTCTGTAGGTGTTCTGTTGAGTATCTCAGCGAGCAAATTCCCCTGAGGGTGGTAAGAAGTCGTGATCTTGTGTTGCGTCGAGGAAGCGCGAAGAATATCGGCGACAACCCACGGCGAAAAAATAGCCTCTCCAATCAGTAGCGAGCTTGTGGGGAGCCCAATGATGAAGGATGACGACCCGGAGAAGGAAACTGACGAATTCAGAGGCAAAGCTGGCGGGGAAATCACTAGTGGTGGCGTAACGTGTGGCGTAACCAGTGGCGACTCCAATCCATTTATTGCCCGTAGTAGACACCAGGAAGGGACCAAGAAGATCGATGCATACACACTGAAAATGGTTTGGGGGTATGTGTAATGGTCGGAGCTGGCCTGCTGGGGAAGTAGTAGGCTTTTTACGGCGTTTAACGAAGACAAATTGTGAAAAAACTTCATTGGCCCCTCGCGAGCCAGGAGACCGTCTATTTGAGGTACCGGTTTGCTGTCATCACCTGGCAGTTTATTCAGCTCCCAGTGACGAAAGCGCCTTGTTAAGAACAACTAGAACAACTCCGAGGGTGCCATTACTCCGATCAGATCGCCTGTGCTGATTCCGACCACAAGAAATCAAGCCGGCAAGAATTATCTTGGGCTGGGCTAGATTCAGCAAATTCGCAAACAACAAAACGTAAGCTACTCCTATCACTGAAAAGGAGAATATACAACCAATACATCCTGCAGGTGTTGACATACGGAGCGATTGGAGCGGAAACTTGGCGCCTTACTAACAACTTGAAAGCAAACTTAGGAGGGCTCAACGGGCCTTGGATAGAATGAATAAAGATATGGGTGACACTTAGAGACAGAAAACGAGCGCTTCCTGGATCAGAGAACAAATTAGAATAGAAGATGCCCTACTTCAAATACAGAATAAGAAATTCAATTCCATTGAATTCAAATAAATTCAACTTTATTTCCAACAAGAAGTTGGGGGTCCCCCATGCGAGTAGTGGCCGTAAAGACCACTTGAAAGGTGCCTGAGGGCCCGCACTCGCAATGTAGACAGTTACAGTGTTCTGTTTCCCTTTTTGTCTCCATTATACAGAGTTGTTCGACTTCAAGAGTAGGCTAGGAACGATATATACACTGTCATGCGCAGATGAACAATGAAGCATAGCGATTGCAGTGACACAGGAGAAAAAAAAAAAAGAGAAACAGTCGTAAAAATCCCAATATTTCTATACAGACTCCTTAGACACGAAAAGGCAAAAAGCAAAAAATAAAAAAGAAAGAAAAGAAAAAGAGAAAACAAACGACAGTTTTGATCAACATATATAAAAAGAACGGTGCGTGTTAACAACTTTATAAAAACAATTCCCTCATTTCTTTTCGGGTGTAGCCACTTAAATTTGTGGCCAGGCCACTTAAACGGATGGCCTGGCCACGTAGTAAGCCGAAATAAGAATCAGGTGACATAATGTGCCCTGAAAGAAGTGTCTAGAAAAAGTGGAAGGGCAGCCGACAGCAGTGCAGAAGAGGTACCCGACGCTTACATAGAAAATTTTAGAGATGGTAACGGTTTTATAACAATATTTTTCTGCGCCCGCAGAAAAGAGAAGAGGAAGCGTAACAGATGAAGCAGTAATTCAATGGGAAGCTATGAGCGCACAAACTCCGCTGTATGGCGTCATCATTTTGATGTCTTTCTTTCTGTCAGCCTATTTTAGCTCTGTGCAAACCTAGTGATTTTGTACTTTCCGTAGCAATGTTTTATGTCACACTTGTAGTGAGCAACCAAAAGCTAAGAAGAATTAAAAAAGTGTTAATTTAGATAACTCTGCTTCTACAGCAAACTCCTAACATTGCAACAAAGGCCACAGAACTCATGAAAACCTCGCACCCTCTCATTGTTTTCGATCATTTCTAAAATGCGCAGTTTCGGAAGCTGTGGATACTTGTTGGTAGACGATGCCCACAAGCAAACTAATCGTGCACAAAGCAATGCTGGATTGCAATAAGGCAGCGAATCAGGCGGGTTGGAGTACGTTCATGGCTGTCCGCGTAAAAGAAAAGAGGCCAAGAGGGTACGACAAGCGACACAAGCGCCTGTGCCGTCTATACTCTTGTGGTCCTATTTTTATTTGGACTGATCGACGTAAAACAATGATGGGTAAATTTCGCTTGACGCCATGGCATAAAGCTTTTGTTGCCTGATACGAGTGAATATTAGCTTACAACCACATCTTAACAGTCTGCTCTCAAGATTGCAATAAATATGAATGTGTGTTTTAAAGGTGTTGCATCCTATGCAGTGCAATTTTGTCGATAACCATAGTTAAGACACAAGCAAGGAGATCACTGGCAAAGTGTCAATTCAACAAACTAGCGTTCAATCATATTTTTGTTTTACTAAAAGTTCCAGTATCACCCAGATTCAGGCCACAAAAGATAACACATTTTCTCCGTCAAAGGTCTCGAGGGCTGCAAATGGGTTTCCCAGCATATATTTCTCCACCCCAGCTGACAACAAATTGAGAAGACTATAATTTTACTGTTTCTATGTAAAAAGCAAACTACAATCGCACTTTTTTGCCTTCCAAATGCATTATTTTTTGCAGCAAAGACATTCGTGCGCGTGCTATCGCCATTTGCGGTAGCCAGATTCTATATAACAAATCCACAATCACACAAAAATTATAACTAGAAATGGTAATATGTTAGTTATTATTGAATTGTAAAAAAATCATAAAAACCTAGCATGATGAATGAAAGTCTGAATTATACCATTTCTTGCAGAAGGGCACAAGAAGAAACAAGTTGAAATGAACCCTTATCTTGATTTACTACGCTGGCTACATATCAGTGGAGTCGAAAGTGGATTGCGAAAATGAAAGCAGTTCAAAAAGACCGCGACTTTGACCTGTAACGTAATATATCTATGTTTACCAGAGAAAGGGGGATTCAGCTCCTAGCTTTTGTCCTTTTCTCTGAAATCTAATACCTGCCCTTGTGAAAAACCTTCCAGGGCATGTATAAACTACGTGCAGATCAGCCATTAAAGTCAAAACCGCTTTCACGTTCCTTCTTCCCAGGACATCCACCGCAGCAGATGGAAAGGTAAGGGAGGAAAAGATGACTGACATCACTGCAATAGATTTCAAACTTTGAAATACTGTGAAGAAGAAAGGGGGCTTTGGTTGCTGCTGCTTTATTTGATTCTTTTCTGTGCCTGGCGAAGAACTTACACCAAGCACATTTATGATTCTATCAACGATTAATTATAGGGACATCACTTTATTACTAGTTGTAACAGTGGTTTCGGGGTACTTGCATTTACGTCCCTTTACTTGTCCTTCCCGTCAGATCGGCTATACGCCGGAATTGTTGCGATTCATAAAATTGGCCACAAATTTCATGCGGACACCTTTCGACCCATATCGCAAAGTAGTTGTACGTTAAAGGAGTAGATCCTCAACAAAGCCATCCTAGATAAAATGGTGTTTAGCAATATATTGCACTCAGACCAACTGAGCTTCCGTAGACAGCTGTCCACGGTAACGAAACTTGTGCAATTAACACATAACGTTCTCGCATAATTGATTCATAATTTCAAGGTGACGCAAAACTCATACACTTTACGAACGCATTCTACCGTGTGCCTCAGTCTAAATTATTATCCAAGCTTTCATCGCGTTTCAGTAAACGCAAAGAATAGCATGGATCTCGGCTTACTTATCCAATCGTATCCAGTATGTAACTTTGGACTCGGAATGCCGTAGTTTTGTCCGTTGTACCCTTCTTACGACGGATCACTGCGATCCAAGCAAACTCCCCATAGAAAGAATGTATTAATTAAAAACACCTATGATATGACGCTCGGGTGAACGCGGTTTGCTTCATACGAGGGACCCTGGTGCGGATAAAGCGCCGTTTTTCCCATATTTTACACCGCTTCACCACCTCGTCCCAACCTGCTTGAATGTTAACCCCCGTTTGACGTTGCTTGACGTGCAAAGGTCTGCATATGGGCCAGACCACTTGCTGAACAGACGCAAGTAATCAGGCGGGTACCAGCGGGAGTAAACCTGCCACGTCCTCACGCGGCAGCAGTACGCCAACTCGCCAACTACGAGAGCTCCAAGTTCAGGTGGCAGGCGGACCGTGAATTTGAAGCTCCCGTCGGGCCACCGACGAACGAGAAAAGAAATACGACGCAACAGCATGGCGATGACCGAACACCCGCTTTTTCCGCCCGTTCGATCGAAGATTGTTCCAAGGTAAATATAACTGGTAGCGAAGCTTCCATAGAAGCCCATACGTTCAGAAAATGGCGGCTCTTAAGCTGCTCATGGGGCTTAGCGCCATCTGTGTGAGGAGGGAACACTTCCGGCGGAACAAAAAATAAACAGGATGTGACGCAAGATCTGGTCAGAAAGTGACGTCATTTTGGTGGCATTAGCGGGAAAATTTGACTTCAAAATAGCCTTAGCAGGACTCTGATCGCTGAGCGCTCATGTCATTGTCATCTGACGCAAGTTGGCGAGCCCTTGGCGTGCGTGCTTCAAGTCAACGCCAGCTTATACTCGTGACTAGAGAAACGCACTTTAGCATACTGTCGTATGATTCGCCTCGGTGTTTATAAAAGCATCTTGCATCTTCTCTGAACCTTTATTCTGTATTCATGCCTTCCACTGCTGTATAAAAGCAATCAGTTGTTTATTTTGATTGCAGCGGGTGGCAAACGTACCCCCCCCCCCCCCGCCTTCGACCGGAATTTTTTTCTGCCTTGGGATACAGAGCCCAAAATGACACTTGACCACTCTCCCCGGCCCCCCTTTTATATAAAAAATGTGCCCACTCCTTACCCCGATACCAATTTCTACCAACGCCACTGCTAAGTTTAATTGCGTCGCACATACGCAGGTAGGCGTGCGTGCCTTAAGTATAGATCAAGGTTATATAATGCTTGCTCAGTTTGTGTACTTCTGTTCTAAGAGAAGAAATAACGCAAAGTCATGCTATAATCAAGACATTTGAATTTTATTCCAGGATGAACATAAAACAAATTTACCACACTGCACAAAATGAGCACGTATACAATAAGTACAAAATGTTCGTGGGCACTACATGCATTATGATTTTCCTTACGCGTCGAAAAATTTACTTTACCCGTAACACATAGCATTATGAGCAATGAAAGCGTCAACAGCAGAACTACTTCGAAACAAGAGAAAAGAACTAGGCACTGCATCTTGACGTAGAAAACCGGGCCGCAGGAATGCCGATTCACGAAAGTGCAGCGAGCACACTGCAGCTGTCCCGGCGTCTTATCAAGTAGACAAGGGTTTCTACAGAAGTTCACTCAGCATTCACGCCTGCAATTTCCTGGTTGCATTATTAGGCAAGTGTCGCAACAGATAAGTAAAAAGAGAAAAAATGGATCAATGCAAACGAAAGCGACGGCAGTATGTAAAAGCACATAGCAGGAAAGATCTGGCAGCAACGCAGCACGGAGCAGCACAACACAGTACTGCGATGGAAATAATGCTTGCGCATACAAGTGCGGGAAGCAACGAGCACTACATGCGTTGTAATGCAATAGAGAAGACACTGAGATAGACAATTAAAGCGACTCGTTTAAATTCGAGTGGTACTACGCCGAGAAGTCCTAGAGTAATTGACACAACTTGCTCTGAGCCAGCCTGAGGTGAAATCAAGAGATAGCTGTGACATAACAAAGCTTTAGACACATTTTTTTCGAAGCACCACCACGTCCCCTTACACAACCCCCGTGCACATATTAACAGTACAATAGTTTCGCGTTACCTGTGGAAATGACAGGAAAATGGTGCAGTAAAACGCCAGGTGTACGGGAGTTGCTGTTGCAACTTGTACAGCACATCGTTTCCGTAAGTACCGACGAAAGCACTCCGCTCCAACCGTTGGCAGCATCGTCCCTTAGTTCACCGTGCCTGCCGCGCACGGTACTACACGTGTTCACCGACGATACAACGCACCTCGCAACTCCACGCAGAGCAAAAATTAAGTGCACACCAAATTAACAAGGAAAAACGAATGCAAATGCGCACCACTAAAACACGCGAGGGGCGTTTCCTAGCAGACGAACTTTAGGAGCGCCTTTCCGATCACTACAAGGACTGCATCACAAAGCAATGACATGTGCCATTCTTCAGAGGGCGCTACAAAAAAGGTTTTTGAGAATGAACGGCATTTTCATAAATTATTTATACACTGTGCCTAAATAAATGTGATTCAGAAATAAATATAGTTCGTAAAATAAAATTGTTGTGTTGTTGTTGAACAAAACTTGGTTTTTTGTTACTAGTGTTTGTTCCCTCCTCACCTAGTCGCGCTTCAATCGCCACTCCCATAAGCCCCCATGCTGATGTCGCTGGCAATAGGTTCTGAACCGCTTTTTGCCCGAACCTTCGCTACCATTTATATTTACCGTGATTGTTCCTTTCAGGATGCTCTCTGTCCTTATATCTGTACTTTTAAAGCCGCGTTGTCACTCCGCTCCTTTCTTTGCCGGAGTACTTCTAATTACGCGTTTTCGCCGCAAGGGCGGAGGTACGTATACGTTGTCACCGCTATTTTGGGTCAATCTCTGGCTGCCGAAACAAGTCACCCTAGCAAGACCCCGGTATAACGTTCGCCGCAACATTGTTTTCTCGCCAAGTTTGAATCACGTTATCTATTTCACGTTGCTGCGTATTGTGGGAAACGAACACAGCTATGTGTTGACCCCTTTGACGCAATAGCGAGGGAACGCGGCCGTTCTAATCGAGTGTCCACCATGTACGGTATTGCAGTTTTTTATCTCCACCTTTTACTGTCGTTCGTTTCAATTGGCCTTGGCAGTCTCAAACTCGCCTTTTCCCCTCTCAGTTTGCTCAACCACGTTGGCCTTATTTCGCGCGCGCAACGCATGGTGCAGGCGGGCTATAAATAGCGCCCGACAGCACGGGGGTCGCGTAGCACGCGGCGCTTGGGTGGCGGGCTAGCTGTACGACATCAGGGTAAGGGGGCACAACATTGACGTTGCGTGTTTTTTTGAAACTTGGGATTTCAGGTAAAGCTTCACAAATCACGCGAGAACACACTAAATATCGTAGTTTAAACAATTTCTTAGCCTACCTGTAGAGTGAAACCGTCTACTAGGCCGGCATGTACACGCACCCCGGTCGTAGGACACTACGGTGATACGGCGGTTTGTCGCGGTCCCTTGAAAGTCGTGTAATGGGGTTTCCACAGAATCATTTCTTATTTATATTATTGCTTTCTATTCTTGCGCACAACGAAGTGCAACATTGCAACTTTTTCACAGATAAATGCCCGACGTAGTTCACAAGAGGCATTATGAATTACTACTTAAAGCTGAATTTTTTTCCCCCAAACATTGTCCAATGGTGCCCGTTCTGGTGCAGGAAAAGAAAATATGTCTGAATCCGCGTTTAAGTCTACCCAAGAGAAACGCACCCTCATCATTTGCCTACAAACTTTGAGGCCTCAATATTACACAAGTAAAAAAAAAAATATTTGGATGTTACATTCTCCGAGGACATAAAATCAAGTTAGTGCAGTACCAATACACGCGCCAAGGCATTTAAAGGGACCCGAAGGGCTGACTTAGATTTTTCTTGAACTGTAAGGTCACACATTTCGTAACTTTCTCGACTTTCGTTCTACGACCAAATATGCGTTACGTAGGGAGAAATCTGTAAAAAAAAAAAAAAAAAAGATGGCGTTTCTCTCATTCGCTTTTTCTTTCATTTTTTCGTGAAGTATCATTACGTCACAAAATAGGAGCGAAAGCCCGCGCGGGATAAATCCTCAACGCTAGCTTCAACGCCTCCTAGCTATGGCCAACTACGGCCGCGTTTCTCTGGGCAAGGAGGCTGGCTTGGACTTTTATGATTTTTCACTGGCGGATGGAAAAACGCTTTTAGATACTCGAGCGGCCGATGTGCTCGCCTATTCCGGCGTCCCAGAGCCAATCGAACCGGTTGCAAACATGGAGGGATGCGGCGAAGGCTGTTTTGAAGGAACAAGCGCCGTTTTTTATATCATGCGCCGCGTTCTGGGCTCCCGGCTGGCGCAGTTCAGAAGGGCCCCTTCACTTCACCTCATCTGGAAATCACAGCCATCTCACATTAGCGAGTTTTAGCTTACCGTTTTTTGCGGTCGGCTCGGCTCCGAAATCAAGCGGGAGCGCCATTGCGCATGCGTGGCGCGCTTGGCCGCCCACGGCGTCTGCGGTTGCGTTGAGCTTGCTGCCGAAACTGGAGTGGACCGTCGGAAACGGTTAGCTAAAACTCTCAATTATCTTTTTTCGCGCGGAGCGACCCTAGCATGACTTAAACACTCCTCACCGCAGCCGTGGCGGCCGTCGCCGTTACCCGCATTCCTCCTGCCTGAAACGTAACAAGGGCTTAGAGACGCACGCTTTACGAATTATCAACGGCGCCTCGCGGCGAACGGGCTGATCGGTGAGATAACCGCTCGCCGTAAGTTCATTTCAAGGACGATTATGTTCGTACTGACCGGGCTTTACCAAACGCGACATTGTAAGTAAAGTGTTAGTCCTTTTCAACTTCTCCTTCGCTCCACGGTAAAAGGGTGATAGGAAGCTCGGGCGGCTTGCTAAACCAGGTGCGATGCGTCTTGTTCCTTTGGCCGATTCTAATCAAAGAAATTTAGCTCCTTCCGGTCGGGTATATTGGTTGCGTAAGCTCGGGCACTCACCGTCACTGGTTATAGAGTTCGCTAAGTGCGTACCATTGCTTTTCGAAAACGAAACTGAAAGCATGATGGCTGAACCACGTGATATTTGCGCGGGATGTTCGCACACGATTTGAAACAACGTAATGAGCGGTAGCGAAGCGCTGCGAGATAACGGCGGAGTGAGGTGCCCCGCCGTGCGCTCGCTGACACGCGATTTCTTCCTGAGACGCAGCAGCTATGCGCCATGACCGAGAATACGGCAGTCCACGCTACGTACAAATTTCGCTTAGGGAGTGTATTAATCGTGTTTTAAGTGCGAATGCACTTTATAAGCGACCCCAAACCATCCACCGCCGGCGGCGGCGGCGGCGTCGGCGGCGTCCGCAGTGCTCCTCTATATTTAAAAAAGAAACAGCATCCGGCGCCAGGTTTCGATCCGAGGACTTTGCGGCCGCAGCGCGACGCGCTACCGACTAAGCCACGGAAGCCACGCTGATATCAGTGTGAGTAACGCGCCTTATATCTTTAACGCATTCAAACTACGTCGTCAGCGGCGTGCGTTGGCGACTCAGCGGCGTTATAGCGGCTTGATAACTGCGTGGTGTACACGTGATACTACAAACCCGATGGAAGAGATGGAAGAGAAGGCGGCGAGGCGGTGGGCTGCAGGGGCCGAGCGCAAGCGCCGCAAGCGGGCCGACAACCGTGCATTCACACTTTCACATTCTCCCCCTCGGGGAAATGGGGGGAATTTTTTATTTTTTCTTCCGTAAAAAATCACAAATTGTTTCACTGTGGTGCAGGATCATCGGCAAACCTCAGTACCGACGACCTGCACCATGACATCGAGGTGAGTGAAGTCATCACAACTGGTACTGAGAGGGTTTAGCGTGAGCTGAGTTCCTTGTTAATGTTCTCCACGAGTCGCCCACCGTGATGGCGATGTGGAGGGTTCGTCTTGAGCACCATCAAGTTAAAGAAACTTCAGCGGCGGAAACAAGCTGCAACACACTGGTTAGTGCACGTTCAGGAGATAACATTTGGCAGGTTATACGCAGCTCGCACAATAGAGCACTCGATAACTTCATTTTGAAGTCATTGTAATGTGTTTAGTGCCGTCAAGCTTCCGTCACTTCTAAAAGTGTTCAGAAAATAATTTTAAACATGCGCACGTTTTTAAATGCTAGTGAACGCTCCATTTTCCCCACAAATAAATGTAGTTCCCCGTCTCCAAATCGAAAAGAGGCTGCCTGTTTCCTGTTTCTCTAATGAGTACTTTCCGGAATTTTGAAACTGACAATTAAAGTGTGGTATCCATAGGCTCCGAGTTCAAACAGAAAAATATACGGCACTCAAACAAACATTAACATTCTTTACTTGTGTTTCCTTTGCCGGAGTGTTGTTTATTTCACATTTTATGAGTCCAACATACGATAAGAGCCAAAATACGCGTTTCAAGAGTAATATCGTCGTGCCTTTCGCTGAAGTGAGGAAGCGAAAAGTCTGAGTCTTGAGCTCGATTTTCATGCTTTTCCATCGATAACCCGCAAGAAGGGATCCTGCGTGCTCGGACTTTAAATTTTATACTTCTCCCCATTCAAACACCCCGCATACGACATTTCTATTTAGATCCATGCCCGGTCTGGGCATGTCATGCTTTATTAAATGAATTTCCGCACCTCCTGGCTGGTTTATTTTTTCAAGAGAATACGTTTAGGAATTTAGGGTGACGTCGCCGGCTATAAAAAAATGACTTATTACCAGAATTGGCCCCATTATACATTTAGTGAATAGAGATGCTCGGTGATCTCTTCAAAGTGAAAATGAAATTCTAATGAAGGTATAGCGGGACGTGCCCACATTTTCACGTAATCTGTGCTGGGTAGTCGTAAATGTGAATGCAATGACTATTTTCTAATAACTAAATCTGTAATGTGGTTTACAAATATATAAAACATATTTCAAGCTTCCACGCTGGAAAAAAAGAGTTGAAAAGATTAGGATTAACCCTATTAAAACTTGTGATCACGAGCGAAACCAAAAACTATGTACACAGTGTTGTGTGAAAGTTTGGCTTCGCTTGCGTTTCGCCGCCTGCCGTCTAACTGTATATACTGGATGGTTGCATTCATTTTGGGTGGCTTCCTCTGAAGGGTACGCACAGCCAGGGCCCATCTGGCAGCTAGCCCGCAAAGATTTATAGAGTTAGGTGTCCCCACCCCCACCCCTCGTTAACGGCAAACATACGTTGTTCTGCTCCGTATAATGAACTTTATTACGCAGCCAATTCGTTGCACCATGCATTGCGAGACATATTTCTAGGAACCAATGCCACTAAATTAGTTACCAAAGCAGTGCTCTCGTGTGCGTACATCATGTGTTTCCCTCGTCTTCGTTCCTGCAAACTCAGTCTACACAAAGTTTCCGTATATAAGTCGTTAACTCGCTCCGTACCATCAGCACAGATGGCACAGCGGCCATCGAACGCTAAGACACACGGGAATACCTTTTCGCCTTCGGCTGGCGCTTGATACCGCACTGCGAATACCCGAGACTGCAAAGCAATGAAAAGACAGGTGCATATTGTGCGCCCCCGGCTGAAGGTCATTCGACGGGATGAATGACCATGAAGGGATATGCCGTAATAAAGCTCTGCTCCGAAATTAGTGGGATGGCGAATAAGTATCAGTGGCCGTTGTGAGTTGCGGGTAAGTGTGAGTATAGGATGCCAGTGACGAGAACGAGCGCGAGTACGTGTGAGTGAAGAATGCGAGTGGTGAGTGCGAGTGTGACTGGAGGATGCCAGTGGTGACTACTTCTTCGAGTGAGCGGGGTGGGAAAATAAGCGTGGTGTACGCGAGTGGTTAGCGCGAGTACGAGTGAGTCTGGCGAATTCGAATGGTGAGCGTGAAAGCGAGTGAGTGCTTGAGGAAACATATTTTTTTAAGCGAGTGTGCGTTAGTAATGCCCAATGAGTAATGCCCAGCAAATAAAGCCCCACAAAAGGTTGCAGACGCACCTAAGCAGAATTGTGTTTTATCACGATGCGTGGCTTCACCTCTCTTTGTGTTGAAAACATACGTGCTATTGGGCACGTTGACATCGGTGACAATGGTGAATGGTGAGTGGGCCACTAGCCTCTTTTGCCTGTATATGAGCTGCATTCTGACATCTCACAAAAAAGGATAAGATAGTCTCTAATTAAGGACAAACTACAATGTATCATATAGGTTCGTCTCCAATAGTAGCGAAGTTGCTCTTTAGCGGAGGGAGCAACGTTGCTCCTTTCAACCAAAATGGTCGCCGGTAAACAAGCGTGCTCATTGCTGGGCTTGCTTTTGCGTATGATTATGTATATCCTATGTCAAGCAGACTGCGTGTATAGTGAGCAACACCTAGGAGGTTAGAACCTGCTGCTGTGAACGTCTTTGAACTTCGAGGGGCAATTTGAGCACTTCGAGGCTCGCTGCGGCAAGGTTCACTATGGTGAATGCATTTGTTTGCTGCAAAAAATGAACATTCTTAAACCGTTTGCTCATTTGATTGTTCAACACCAGAGCTTACTTGTTGGTTTAGTATTCTTGCTCTTAGATATACTTTAGTGGCACAAAAGCGAAAAACACGAGCATCGCCCCAACACACTTTCAGGAAACATACGTGACTCAGAGCTGCATACATTCACACGTACGCCTTTCCCCAGTGAAACACCATAGCCACCATGTCAGGAAGAGAACACAGCAGAAACGACACAAACTCAAACAAACCTGAAATTATAATTACACATGCGCCTTTGGTGCCCTTCATTTACATTTAGCCGTCGTTTGTCAGATGCGAACACCGGCGTGAGGCGTGCCGCAAATTGCATGATTACGAAACTGCACATTATTATTTCCAAAATACCATACCGGTAAACGTGAGGATGTTAACGATTGCACATACCTCCTTCTTTACTTGATGGTTACAGGCTTTAATCAAAGAGTACTCAAAACTGGAACTGGCAACAATAAAGTGCGCGAGATCGTTATGCGCGGTGCGTGGTGGCAACTTTGGGAGATTGACGCGTTTCTTTAGAATGTACTGTTGTACGTCACAAAGCAGCAGTGGCGGCTGTTTTGAATCACTGAGAGCAGCCAACACAGATTAGGCTTAGTATAGCAGCCGATATACGATGAGCGCCGCTATTATGGGCAGGAGCAGCTGTCTGTGGTTGAATATTTATTCACAAAACTTGCTAATTTCATGTATGCGGCACTCCGTTTGCGTAAATCAAGACGGCTCGGCGCGAAATTTTGAGTAGTTGATTGCGCTGGCTGGTGTTTGTTCGGTAGCGCTGAGCAGCGTAGTTCCTCACCGCGGAGGGCGAGAGCGAGCGGTTCATGGAGGGGCAACGTTGCTCCTTCGCCCGGTATGCGTTCGCCTGAGGAGCAGCCTTTTGGTGGAAGGGAGAACCTGCGCGGCTGGTTACTAATAGTAAAAGTTGCTCCTTTTCTGCCTTTTTTTAGAGTATACTCCTATGAGGTAGCTCGGTAATTCGGTATTGGTCAAATTAAAATCACCATCATCATCTTCATCATCATCAGTCTGTCTAGGCCAACTTCAGGCCAAAAGGCCTCTCCCATTAACCCCCAATTATCCCGGTCCTGTGCTAACTGCGACCAATTTATCCCCGGAAACTTCTTGATCTGATCTGCCCATCTAACGTTCTGCCGCCCCCTCCAACGCTTGCCTTCTCTAGGGATCCACTCTGTTACGCGTAATGACCAACGGTTGTCTTGCCTTCGCGTTACATTTCATGCCCACGCCCATTTCTTTGTCTTAATTTCTGCTAATATGTCCTTAACACGCGTTTGTTCGCAGACCCACTCTGCTCTCTTCTTGTCCCTTAATGTTACACCTATCATCTTCCATTCTATTTCTTGCAGTCGAATGAAAAATCTCTCTTCGGATATAAGCTGTTGACACTTATTGCCATCATCATTGGCTAAGATACCCCAGTCCCTATGTTGTCTGGCCCATATTCAACCTTATCATCAAATGATCTTAACGTTAGTCATAACCGCGTGTTAAGAAACTGCAAAGGTATCATCGGCGTAGCGGAGATTACCATGCGCCAAAATTTGATATCAAAGTGTAACGTTACAGGGAGAACAACGGCGGGCTATGTAGCGGGTCTATACATCAGGTCACCGCATACACGGTTCGCTGATACACTACACCGGTGCATTCCCCTGTCAGCTTCTGAAGGCTGTTACCTTAGCAATTCGAAGTCTATCGAAGTGGTTTTGTAATACGCCGCAAAAAAGCATTGGGAACTTGTGCAATAGGATTACCTTATACACAGCCAACAAAGCGTTTTAACAGGCTTTGGGTACACGCAGACAACAATTGTTACGGCAGGTTTTGTGCAACAGGTTGTTTGTACGAGCCTTTTATCCTGCAGTGAGATGAGATGCGCACGACTGATGGTCACCAGTTTAAACATTTACAGAATGTTGTTTTTTCGTATTCATTTTGTAGCACTCTTTCTCATGTGCAATTTAAATCCAGCACTGCTTTACCTTACGCTTTACCAGAGATCGGAATAACTGCTTTTTCTATTTTGTCTCTTTTTCAGGCATACAGAATGGAGAAGAAACCGAGAGGAAAGTGTATCATTATCAATAACATTGCTTTTGATAACCGTACAGACATCAGGGAAGGCGCTGAGCACGACGCAAAAGCAATGGAATCACTTTTCAGAAAACTGCACTTTTATGTCACCGTTTATAGAGACGTTACAGCCGAGGTGAGTGCTCGGTTTGTTTTACGCAGCGTGGCTTTGCGCTGTTGTTGTGTTTATTTAAACTTGAACAATTCATACTGATACTCAACTATTGCAGAAAAACCGATACTTCATTGAAATAATGTTCTCTTTGATTACCTGGCACTTTTCAGGTCGCCCCTCTTTCTATGCAATTTTTTAAACGCAAAAGTTTTCAGGCACGCCTGTATTTGAGAATCGCAGATATTGTGCGACGACCCGTCCGTCGCTTTTTGTCGCTGTGCGGCGGCGCAGACGATGGCTCTCGGACCGAAACCTCTAGTTGGACGATGGCATCGCGAATCAGTAAGCCAATCATGACCACAGAATGACGTAGCTGGATAGCAGACGTTGTCTATATACCGTATTGGAAACCGCTTCGAGCCGACACCCGCAAGCGAATAGCCGTGCATTTCAGTTAATTCGGGGCTTCTGTCCGCAGGTTCGCCGTACACATGTAAGAATTGACGAACAGCGAGGAACCCATTACTGCGAAGGAACGTGTTTGACTTGGATAAGCAAGTAATCTTCGCAGATAGCTAGATGGATGACGGAACGGCGGGCTGCCTTCCAGACCTCTAGCATAGTCCTGGTAGTTAGCTCCAGGAACTGTGCCTGCAAGAAAAGCAGTAGTGCTGATAAGTCATAGCATAGGTAGCCGGATGCAACCACACTGTTCGAACAGCCAGGAATCGATGAGGGTGCAGCACCCATTTTTATACCTGCACGTGTCTCTGTGTAGCTTGGCCAGCCCATCGTGTAACGAAATTCGCCACAATTTCTGTATCATTAAAAAACAAGAACGATCAAACAGCCTGCATGCCGGCTCATACATACCACAATGCTATAATGTCGCTTTACTGCATTACACTAGGATCACCCGAAACAACAATTTGCCCTGCAATGCCACGCGAATAAGTGAACGACTGATTTCTGCAAATGAGAATATTGAACCCACTGAACATGGTGAAAATGGCCCACTGTTTGAAAATGACTAACACCAAATTTACCCAATAAAGGAAAGAAATGACAAAATTGAAGAGTGTTGTACATAAGAAAACTTTTTTTATTCCGTAGGGCAACATTTAGCAAAAAAAGAGGGTTTCGCAGACCAAAAGTCAGTTTAGAAATTTCGGGCAGTATTTAGTGAACAACTTTTGTGCAGCAAACACCTTGTGTTTAACGGATATATTCCTACAAGACCAATAAACTAGACACCATTCCGAAGATATGCAGCGAGAAAAATGAATATTCCACGATGGCTGAAACAAAATGATAATACCCACAGAATAGCACGGTAATGTTAGAGTTTAAAGGTAAAAATTCAATTATCCAAACAGAGCTACCTGACAATTACATGGGCCAAAAACTCGGGAATTCCGCCCGATGCAGCCAACCGCGTAAACAAAACGCTCAACACATGACGAAGGCGCGCAAACAGCGCAGAAAGCAGGTCATGAGCGCCGTCATCTCTTACAATGTGCGCCTTCATCTCTTACAAAAAATTAAACTAATGTTTATGGGTTTTTTGAAGGGTAGCAATTGTACATAAAAAACAAATTGCAAGCGGCACCAGGTTTTTTTACTTTAAGTAAACCTTACAATAGGTATATTGAATGAAATTGTGATTAGCCTTGTTAGGTGTACGTCCATGAAGTACTAATAAAAAGATGTTTTGAAACCTGGGTATGGATTACGTGCAACGGCAAAATTCAGACCGATATGTGTAACGGGCTCCACAGAAAGGACAGTTATCTCTCAAAATATTTTTTCTCGTTTTACTCTATCGGAAGTGTCACATGAAAAAGCAACCGTCATCAAATTTTTGATACATACTTTCGAACACGATTTTATTGGTGTAATAAATGTCATACTCTGAACATAAACTGTTCCTTAGAAACTTTAAACTTGTAATGTAAATATGGTGTTTCCAGCCACTTCCATGTGGCTTTTAGGGCTATTTTAAAAACGAAGAATTATATGTAAAATTGAAAATAGCGCAGCAGTCAGAAAAGTTCTCCCTTTGATAAGACAGCCGAATTCCCCTGAATTCTCCCGGAGGTGCATGCTTCCGTTTGGTTCGGACTCTGTTTCTTTTACCTATTCACGCTGAGCGGGTTGGCATACAGTTGGATGGCCCAGCAAATATAGTACAATACTTATACACTGTCTACACAAGCAACCTTGCCCAGGGTATGGTATCTTAGCTTTCGGTGTCGAATTTATTGCAATTACCACTTCTTTTGCATTATTCATGTTGCCCATTTGTAATGAAGTGTTGACTTTCACATCCCTTCCGTGGAAAAACAGATTTGCATTTTTTCTGCGCGCTGGACGTGGTTCGCCGAGCACTTGGCAAATAAAATGCAAATTTAAAATCAGAAGGTTTTCTACGCATCCGTTCAAGGTCGCGAAGGACTGTTAAATTTGAGGTTTCGTCATAATGAGGTATCGAAGTGAACCTCATTTGAAAAGTAGAAAAACGATAAAACCTCTTTTCCGTGCGCCCCTGCTAATGGCATTCACACTGAACATGGCCTGAGGTAAAAACACCCATGAAGGCTTTAAAAGCACCTGAAGTATTACTTACGTTAACAGAAGATATTGCATCAATTCATGCAAACAAAAATGCTCAGAAAGTTCCCGTATCCACGTGGTCTAAGGAATTCTCTTGGTGCGGCGGGCCTCCGTAGGCACATTTCGCACCGCAGTAGTGCGCTTGAAGTACTGGTAAAAAACACTAAGCAGCGGAACAGTGCTCCCTCTCCTACTAATGCTCGTTGCCGACTACCTAAGAAGGAACGATGCCACGCCCTGAATCGCGCACCTCAGCTGTGAAGGTTGCGTTTTAGAGTTAGTGCCAACACCCGTGATATTAAAAACGTGAGCGTAATGCAGTAGCAAGCCTACGCTTACGTGTGACACGTAAAAGTAAAGGTAGACATTTATACGCTTTCTGTAAGGCACAAAATCAGCAAACACCTTGTAGTAACGAAACAGGGTTTTCATACTTGCGAGGGTTGTATGTCACAGGATCGATCGCTACTGAAGCATCCAGAGCGTCGGGGTGGAGAAGCAGAAGGAGAAGACATCTTTATTCATTAGCACACGTGCTGGTGGCGGGGCGCTCGCTTTGTATAGGGAAGTTCTAGTCCGGGAAACCCAGACTGCGGCTTTTTGTTCATCTCTTTTGGGCGAAAACTTGCTTTTTTATAGGAATAGAAAGGCTCCCACAGATAAAGATAATACTACCCCGCTGCACTTTTTTCCTGATCGTTTACAGAGAAGCTTTCTGTGGTTAGTTTCTTTAAAAAAATGTGTGCGTGGGTGTTAACAATATTGAGCCGGATATCTCGGAACGTTTTGTGCATCAGTGCATACAAGAGTGAGAGCTTTGTGCTTTGTGTTTAAAAGAGAGTAATGGAGTGTAGTTTCCTACGCTTCGGGGTACGAGCTGCCCGTTTCCGAAGAAAGTGACGACTTCCACTACGGTGCCCCTAGAGACTTGTTACCTTAAACATTCTTTCCCCTCTGTATTTCTCTCTCTACACTATGTGTTTTGCAGGTGCACTCTGGGACTGGGTAGAATATTATCCGAGGTGAAGTCTTCCTCCTAATTTTTTAAATTATAAACAAAGGCAACATCAATGACATGTCAGTTTTGCTGCTGGTAGATTGCAACGTGGACCTCACACTCGTTCCGAGTTGAGTGCTGTCCACGAGCGGCACGTTCTTTGTCAACCAGCACTGCACGGGCAGTTCGATTTTCGGAAGCCTTCACGCTAGTGCTCTCTCTCGGGCACGACGCTGCGACCCCCGTGATTCCCGGCGTCTCCATGGGAGACAAATGTTCTGGCTATGATCAGGCACTTTACCGCCAAAACGCCGACCTCTTGAAATTCTTTTTCGTACTCATTTACCATTTCCCGTATTTTCGAAAATAAACATGTTAATCATTATTACCTTTTCTTATTTAACCAAATCATTAAATTATAAATTTGATGGGAGGCATATTTACAGAGATTGGACGTTGGAAGTTCTAATTGCGTAATAAACATTACACTCCCTCTATGCTCTGCCATTTAAACTGGGTGAAGCCGTTAGTTTGTCCCATAAATCACCAGAAAACATTCTGGAAGTTACA
Source organism: Haemaphysalis longicornis (assembly GCF_048455015.1). Lineage (NCBI taxonomy): Eukaryota > Metazoa > Arthropoda > Arachnida > Ixodida > Ixodidae > Haemaphysalis > Haemaphysalis longicornis. Next base: position 56,042,383 of record NW_027526245.1, read on the forward strand.
GTAGGCTATGCATCACACACAACCAACACCACGTTTTCTCTAAATTTACAGTCTTCAGTATATGTCGATAACTTAACAAACATTTGATGGTATTTAGTGTTGCCTATACTCAGTTTTTTCTCAAATGCATAAAAACAAAAAAAAAACATCTATCTCTTCTTTGAAATCAGTACTGAAACGTTTACTCCGCTTTTCGTCAAAATACCTTTGAGGAATTTAGTTTCTGCTTCACAGGCGATAGCGTGCGGGCAATGCGTCGAAGAAATCGAAGAAAAATCATTGCAGATTTCGTAAAGCCTATATTTAACACTTGTGCTTATTTATGCACCTAGCGTTCGCCACATTAGCGTAAAGTTTCAACTACCGGAGATATTCAGTTCCTTCTGGCACTTCGAGAACTATTTACGGCCTCTTTATACTATGAAAATAGACGAGTGGAAAAAGTAAGTTGTGTTTTTTTTTACCGAAAAAGCGTAATTTCAGTATAATAGGCCCCTAATCCCATCAAATCTCCTACAAGGTAATTATCTCAGGTCGTTGCCAAACTAGCAGAAAAGGCATCCTTGATTTTTTAGTTATTTCTCAATAATGATTACTCCGTCGACACTGCGGTTCGTATTAGAGATGCTTAACATCAAACACTTTGTTACTCTAAATGAAACAGCTATTTGTAAACTAGTCTTTTTAGACTGCTTTTCAGTTCAAGTGAAAACGTAAAAAATGTCGTGTACGAGAATAAAACACCCCCGTGTAGTTTTTCTGTTTGGGCTAGCTTCTGAGCCATGAACATGGCACCCAACCACACAGGTTTATTCAAAAATAGCTTTATTATTACGGGCTCTGCCCACTGTTGACTAAGAATTTTAAATAATTTCTAGATCGAGCATGCATGCCCTATCACATACATTGTTTTTAAAGGCTGCACAATAGGCCATTATATACTTGTTATACAGAAAATGAGCACTGGATGCTTCATACATGATTCCTATGTATTTTACATGTCATAGGATCTGGAGCTTCTCCTGTCGCGTGCGGCAATGGCGGATGAGCAAAAAGATGCTGACTGCCTGATCGTTATTTTAATGTCACACGGAGCAAAAGGCGTCATAGCCAGCAAGGACGGAAAGACAATTCCTCTGAGCAGCGGAGTCTACCGTTGGTTTAACAAGGACTTCTGCCCGGCCTTAGGAGGAAAACCCAAGCTGTTCTTCATTCAGGCTTGCCGGAAATGTGGGTGCAATTAGAGCTTTGTTGGTGCAGGGTGAATCCGTGGGTTTCCGCATCACCAGTGTGCACTGCGAACCGGTTATTTTATATGCCGGGTTGTTTCCACACTCTGCTGCTTTAGGGTGAAGTTTGCGTGCGTTTCAGTTTTTAAACCCGTACTTTTTGTGCTTGTCAGTGGGTAACGAATGTTCTCCCAATCTGTATATAGTTGTCTTGAAGGACAGTTCATTGATTTAAATGGTCTTGCACTGGTTTTGCAAAACACTTGGTTGATCTTTGCAGAACAGGGTCATATGGCCACGCGGCGGGGTACGACGCAGGTTGCTCGAAAAAACCAAGATTTGTGGAGTAAATTTGTGGTTGGAAAGAGCCTGAAGAAACCAGGTGCCTGAGAAACGATCGACCCTGTGACGTGCACAGATGAGCATCGAGAGATATAATGCCACAGCGTTTGCTTGCTAGAACTTTACCTGTTGTGGTCTCTCTGCTGAAATGATTGTGCTAGATGATGAATAATCTTCGTGGAACCCGAATAGTCAAAGGTAGTGACAAAAACATCCACGCCATTTCGATATGAAACCAAGATTTCTTGTGCGGCATGCAAAAGTGAAAGGAAACAAGCAGTTCACCTAAAACGCAAGATGAAATGACCTAGTGGGGCAGTTACTGTAACTAAACACAAGTAGATGTTACAAATGCCAATGTTTCCGGCAATGTGGTTAGACGAGATCCCTCCCTCGCCACGCAAAAAAGCAACGAACTCTTAGTGCATGCGGCCGCATTGTACCAATTACAAAGCGCGGCACACACGTGAAACAATGCGCGAAATACTAACACCAAGAGCAAGATACACGTTTTCAGATTCGGATGTATGCAAATGTTTCAGAGTTATGGTCAAGTAGTGCGTCATCACCGCGCACCCGTAACTCTTGCTTTCCGAAAACTAATGCGGCCTCATTTGCGTCTAACCAGCAAAACTTGTGCTTTTAAACACATGTCTTTTGTCGTTGTAGGTAAAGCCTGCAAGCGTTCCTCATCTACTTTAAACTTGCCCCCTTCCAGAGCGAAGTGCATGTGGGTTTTTCGTTCGTCTTACAAAACATGCAATATGAAGTGCATGAAAGCGTTTATTTTAACCTCCGGGAATTTTTGATCAGATCCCCGATTGCACGACGTTCCTTCAGTCTACTTCTAGAGTTTAGGGCTGTTCCAGCCTCATTGTGTAAGGTCGACTGATAGAGAAAAATTCGGTTCGTGAAGGTCCAATAATGGCGTGTAATTATTATATTTGAAAAGCCATCTTCCCCGACTTCGTTACTGTTATTGAGCCAGTCATCAATTTGACTTTCAGGAAAAGAAATTGTGTCATTTGTGTGTTGTGGCTCATATTCTAGCGTTGGACTTTCATTTGCTCAAAACTTTATCTTCCTCAAAACGTTTCATATATCACAGCCTATTCTATGCTTGAATTTCTTTAGCTATAACGGCATTCGGCTAAGATGTGGTACAATTTCAATGTCCTCACATAAGAGCTCCTAAGGCTTCATGTGGATTCGAACTGTGAGTTATTCTGCAGCATGTGCTGTAGCTTGACAGTAGAAAAATACAAACAGCTGGGGAGCAAAACATGGAGGAACCATCAAAAGAATTCAAAAGAGCGGGACAGAGACTGACAAAGAGAACCAAGTCGTGTAAATCGGGAAGAGAACCAGGTACCCCGACAACGTGTGCAAGGAACAGAGCGTTTTAGCAGTTCAAATTTGAATTATCGTGTCCGCATTCCGAACCGCTTGGGAATGCTTGCTTTTGCAAGGACCGTGGTTTATTTTCGGGAACAGTACCTTTGAGCTGTAGTCAGGGATTACCATATAGAGGGTGAAGAAAGGAAAACGGAGGAGTTTATGCATGTTGTGTTGGAGACATCTGACCTCCTAATAGACACCAATAAGCCCCATCTAGCCACCCAGCGGTGTACCTGCATAGAGTTTACATTATCAGGAGTGTGTGATAACGTCCTCACGTCATAGCGGACGTGTTTGGGAAGACCGGCGCAAAATGGCCAATGTAAGTTGAAACCATGTCCCACATCTTTTTCATCAAGTTGTAGAGCACCTTTGCATCACACTTGAATCTCCCTGTACCAATAGATTTACAGGTATAAACGTGTTCTTTTTACGGCGCGGACGTGGGTGAACCACACGTAGGGTTAGGGGCCAAGGAAAGTAAAACAAACCTAGATTACGTCGGCGAGAGGCTGGCCACTTAAATATCATACATGCGCTATCTTGGGGCATACGGATAGTTGGGTGTGTTGATTGAGCTCCCTAGGCGCATTTTTGGTAAAGGTACACCCAAAAACCCAAATGCAACACACCACACTCACCATAGCCCTAACTGGCGACGCTGTCGGTGCAAAATCGCAGAATAATCAAGTTTTTCACTCGGCGGTGCATTTGCACAGTTTAAATTGGTTAAAAACCCTGTCGTTGCATCGGAAATGCAGTTAGAAAGAAGGAATGGCCGAATAATGGCAGCGCTCACCGAACGGTGATGTAAAAAAAACCCAAGCCTAACCGGTCTAGCAGGCAGGATTGTGTTTGAAAAAAAAAAGTTAATTATTTCACTTGCAGGGATCGGAGATTATTCGGAAACCTAAAGTAGACCTTCCTCAGCATCGCACACTAAATAACGGAGGGAAAAACTCTAAACAAATTCTGCGCTGCGTGGAAAATGCGTGCCCATACCGGGCTAGGAATAGGCAAGCGACCCAGGGAGGAACACGTACTACAGCTAACATTTGAATAACTCGACAACTCCTTGGTGCGCAGATAAAGTGAAACGACCTAATGTGACCGCCCGAGTGAGGGCTCCCAAGATATGCACTCGGTTTTTGTGTAAAAATATAAAATGGAGTTTTCTCCCCAGTCGTGGTCTCACTGTTTCTGCATTGAAAAGAGAACGGGGATGAACCTTAGCACCGCCCTGCCAAATAGTTGCCGTCATGTGCCGAGTGCAAGATAAACAGTTTTTCGGTTTAGAGTAGGGTTAAAAAGAGCGAAGTAGGACGCCAAAAAACCAGCAGTGGCCCTTTTTGCTGGATCAGCTTCAAAGTTCCAGTTTATTCATAGCTATACATTTGCGCAGTGGTGTGACTTTTCCAACAGCCAGAAATTAGTGGATCTCTCAACAGTGAGCCAGCCTCTCAGCTTAGCCTTTCAGAACCGCACGTAAAATAGCAAAACCTACATACGCTGACTCCGTATTACTGCAGGCATGTGCCGGAACCTCGTCCGCGGGACACTTCCCTCGGTCTCTTTGCCTTTTCTTCTGGTTCTCTGAGCCCAGCCCTTACAGATATGAAGTGCTGCCTGCTCCGGAAGTAACCATCATCTCGGTTACCTACAAGGCGGCCCGTCACCTCCCATGACTGGCCAAGTCAACTCTCGGCCCTCTGTCCCCAACACCCGGTAGTCAGGACAGCATTAAAGCAGAGGGTGCGAAGAGTCGACAGGCCATAGTTTGAACTTGACCCTGCCAAGGTTCAACGCACGCATTCTATCCTGCGAGGATAGAATAGCTGTACTAATAGAGAATATCTCAGAGATTACGTGGGATATTACAGGGCTAAGAGAAGTTAGAAAGACACGAGAAGGGTTCATGGAGCTCACAAGCGGGCATATTTTGTGCTCAAGTGTGCTCCAAGAAAAGAAAGAACATGGGGTGGGTTTTAAATCCACAGAGAAATAGCAGAAAACGCGGAGGAGTTTTTCGGCATAAACAAGAGGGTCGTGGCTGCTGTGACCAAGCAAACACGCGATACAGCATGCAATAAAGGCTAACGAAAGTAGAGGCCTATATGCCAACGAGCAGATATGATGACAAAGCCGTTGACAGCTTCTAGAAGTTTGGAATCAGCAGTGAAGATTGCAACAACGCAGTTTAAAATTGTGATGGGAAACTAACGCAAAAGTTGGTAGGGAGAAAATTCGAGAAAATTCGGTAGGAAACTTTGGAATAGACAATGGTGACAATCCAGGAGATAGACTGGTGCGATTTCCAGGGACAAGTAACCTGTGGTTGATGAATACGTCTTCTACAAAAGAAAGAACAGGAAGTGGACATAGAAATGTCCCCATGTTGCCAAAAAAATTGACTTGATTTGATGTGACAAACCAGGTATTGTGCAAGACGTGGAGCAGCTAAGGTTCGGAGCAGTGATTAGATTAGAGGTAAAGGTAGAGGTAAAGGTAAATGTACAGGTAGGGGTTTAGTTAGAGGTAAAATAAGTCTCAACCTCACAAGAGAAAAAAGGACGCTCGTAAAAACGAAAAAATCCCGCATTTAGTCAGTCAGAGCCAGAGCGCGGTCATTTAAAAGAACCTTTCAAAACTATCCTTGGTCATCGGTCTCCACCATCGAGTTCACAGAAGGCGGCGAAAGCCCTTCTACGTTTCCTGAGCGAAACGAATTTGCAGAAAAGACTGTAGTGCCCGAAACGGGACTTGAGTGCACCCCTTCCCACTCCTACCTCTTACTTTTCTCCTGCCCCCTTATTTTATCCCCTGAACGCCATTCCCCCAGTGCAGGGTAGCAAACCGGGCTCTACACCTGGTTAACCTCCTGGCCTTCCTTCCTTTCTCTCTCTCTCTCTCTCTCAAAACAAATTCGCACTTCTCAACGGGCAGAACGAGGTCCGTGTAGGCATATTAGATGGCAACCTAACGACGGCAATTAGAGAATCAGGAACAGCTGTCGGCAAAGCAACATGTAGGGAACAAATCGAAAAATATAAGATAACCAAGGAAATATTTGCCATACGTTAGAACCTCAAATTTCAAGCCCTGCGGATCAGATTTATGTAGCCGAACGAGGAAACGCTCTAAAGGAGGCTTGGAAGTAACTAAGAGAAAGCTAGCCAATGGCAAAGACGGGAGGTACGAACTCACAGACGAGCATGGTAACATTACGCTCAGCTTCAACGTAATAACAAAGGTAGCAGAAGGATTCTACACCAGGCTCCATGCCAGCGACATTAGACCCTTTGGAAACTACTGAGCGGTCAAGCTCAACTGATGTTACCCCTCTAGTAAATAAAGAGGAAGTGGGAAGGGCATTCGAAGGAATGAAAATTCGAAAAGCTGGAGCTTACGATGGCATACCCGAAGACCGTTTGACGGAAGAAACGAATATTGTGCTGAATAATCTCGCTATACTATTTTCGCAATGCTTAAAGATTTCAAATTTGACCATAACCTATAAACAGACAATTATTATTGTGTTTCTTAAGTAGGGAGATACCAAGGACCTCAAGATTTAATGACCCATTACCGTGTCCTCCCTCGTTCACAAGCTGTTCACAAAAGTTATAGTTAGCCGCATAGGTTACAGTCTGGATTCCCAACAACGGAGAGAAGGTTGATTTAGGAAATGGTACTTAACCTTGTATCAAGCGCATATCGGCAAACACGCTAGAGAAAACTGCGAATAGTACACTTAACCCCTTTACGTGGTATTTATAGACTATGAGAATGCGTTTGAATTAGTACAAACCACAGCAGCGCTAAATGGCCAAAAACCAGGAAATAGAAGAGGCCTACATAAGACTTCTATACAACATATATAAGAGAAGTACACGCAGGACAACACCTCACAAAGAAATCGACACATTTCCAATCCGAAAGCGAGTAAGATAGGCAGACGCCATATTGCCCTACACCCGACACTGAAAAATGTCAGACATGTGTAACAGCCAACCCCGAACCTGACCACCCATGTGCGCCTAAATGTGTGCTGTGCCACGGAGAACACGCAACGGCAGCGTGCGAGTGCCCACAGAGACTGAGGCGCCCGTACCTACCACGGGCTACCACTGGACTACCACCTGCATCTGGCCAAATGAGCCGCAGAGACTTCCCGCCCCTCCAGAAAGAAGACCACCGACACCGGTCGCAACCGCCAGAACACCGAGTCCGCTCCCAGTCTGGTCTCCGAGCCAAGAGGGGGCAATCCAAGGAGAGCGCCAGGACCAGCAGCCAGCGTCAGCATGACCCGGGAGCACCAAATGTGAGCTGGGCAGCGCAGCTTTTTCAGAGTACCAATGCCCAATCCCTCCCCACCTCTCCGCCTGCCACACAAAATCTTGCAAGCAGTCATCCGCGTGTAGACCAAATTATCACCGAAGTTCGGAAAGCTGACGAGGTAAATGCCCAACTTATGGCGCAAATTGGGCACCTTCAAGAATCCGACAGACAGCGACGGGAGGAAATCCGTCAACTACGAGCAGCATTAGCAGCAGTGGCCCGAACATCGCCGCTTCTATCGCCCTCACGGCCTCTAGAACCAGTGCAAGCTACACGCCCATCACAAACGCCTGAACAAGCTCCATCTAGAAATGAATCAGTCCAAATGAAGAGCCAGTCAGAACCGGAACAGTCGAAGCTAGACATAATTATAAAAGTCATTCAGGATACGCAGCGCGGTATTCAGGACTTATTTAGGGCAACGTAGGATAACATGCTCGCCATATCGAATTTGCGTGAAGACATACAGCCTATCCTGGATAGAGAGGCTGCGTGGAAGAAATTAAAAAATCGGACAACGGAAGCGTCACCTTCAGACGTGAACCCCAATCTACAAACCCCGAAACATGTCTAGTTCTCGCAAGGAAAAAAAGCTCTCCTGCAGGTCTGGCAGTGGAACTGTCGGGGATACAAGAAGAAAAAGGCCGGTCTGCAACAATTTATATCAAGCCTAGAAGAACCACCGAATGTAATAGCTCTGCAAGAAATAGGATTTGCACCCTCTCAAACCGTGTACATTGCATACACAATGGATCCAGAAAGCAAGGCAGCCACGTTGGTCAGGCGTAATCACGCAGTAATACAGCACGCAATAGATGAAACTGACGTTGATCATGTTATAGTGGAAATATTGCCACCAAAACGCTGTCATTTAAGCACATTTGTTTTGAGTGTATACAGCGCTCCTAGATGCAGAGAAAATTATTTCAATTTCCTTTTCGCCAGGACACTCAAAATACGGGGCAAAACCACCTAATCATCGTGGGCGACTTTAATGGTGCTCATCCTGCGTGGGGATACCATGTCTCCACAATCAAGGGCGCCCGCCTATGGGGGACAATACAAAAACACGGATTTACAACGCTCGCAGACCCAGAGCACCCCACAAGGGTAGGAAATAGCGTGTCTAGAGACACGTGTCCTGATTTAACTCTAATTAAGAACACAGAATACGCCGAATGGAAGAATACCGAAGAAACACTTGCCGCCACACAGTTTCCTGTCTCCCATACCAAGAAGAAAATAGGGGCTACCAAGATTACAGATTGGCACTCTTTCCGTATTGCCAGAAATGGTATCACATCTGAAATGGAAACCATTCAAGATTCAAATGCCCAGATACACGCGGACGTAAAAACCTGTACCACAGAAGTTGCTCTAACTACAGATGCACCTGCGGCAGACTCGCACCTCCTACACCTGTGGGATGCAAGGAGATGTTTGAGCAAAAGATAGAAGCGGAAAAGCCACAACAGAAAGCTTAAACTTAGGATATCCAAAATCACCGAGGAGAACGGACAGTTGGGCTAGTTGGTAGCTGTTCATCTTGAAGGTGGAAGCGCTCACAAAACAGGGACGAAAGTAGAAAGAACAAAAACGACACGGCGCTAACTCGCAACTATTTGTTTATTGAAAAGAAACACAAATATATACTTCAACATCTCACGTGGTGCGTTCACCTCGCCCAAGATAAAACCATGAAAGTCACTTCTTAACAGGGTTAAATACAAACGGGTGTACACGCAACCACTAAGGGTAAGGGCATTACAACAGCGAAGCCATAACAATCCAAGAAACCACTACGATCGCAATGACTTGCACAGACAAAAATATTCTTTGTCAGTTATAAAAATTGATGGGGTACTAGCACATCTATCTCCTGACCTCTTAATGTGAAATGCTTCAATCAGCTCTCGAGTGGTTTTATCTCGATGCCGTGACAAAACTCTGTTATCACAGAATAAGGGCGAACAGCCGTGCGTGGTGCAGTGTTCCCATAATTGAGAGCCCTTCTTTGATTTTTCACCGTTTTTGTGTTCTTGCAGGCGTATGTTTAAACATCGCCCAGTTTGTCCTACATAACTGTGGCCACACGTCATCGGTACCAAATAGACAACACACATTGCACAACGCACAAAGGGGGAAGTATGATTCACTTGGCATGATTGTTTTCTTTGCGGCTTCTCACTGGGTGATAACATTCTGCCTATTTTTCCGCATAACCTGGCCAGTTTGTTTGGGGCCGAGATAACCATAATGACGTCATACCGGTTAGCAACATTTTTTAACCCGTGCGACATCCTGTGCATATACGGAATGACTACAGGTCTTTTTCACTTATTTTCTTTGTCGCGTTCCCGCAAGTCTGATTTAGCGCCTTTAATTAACTTAAAGACTATCTTGCGAATTACAGATTGCGAAAAACCAGCCTTATTAAGCATTTCTAGCTGGCTTGTGAAACTCCTAGACATTTTTTCGTGCATGATTTTGTGAGGGATACTCGCAGGCAGGAAACACCGATACCCATTTATACTATCTTTGAGTGGCCGGAATTGAAGTTTAGTATGGGCTTCTTTGAACGCGGGAAGTAGGACCAGCATACATGTTTTCTTCTCGATACAGCCTCAGATCCAAGAACTGTAATTGATGTTCCTTTGGTAACTCAACTGTGAAGCTCTGTTCACAGCCGTACTGTTTAAAAAGGTTCAAAACCTGAGTCACCTTTTCGTTTAGGCTATAAGGGTTTACAAATACAAGAAAGTCATCGACGTATCTGACAATTTTACTGGCCATCCCTCCGAAGTTATTCTCAGTTTTTTTGTGAATCCTTCCTAGAAATATGTTGCTAAGAACAGGGGCAACTTTACACCCAATGCACACACCTCTTTTTTGTAGATAAAACTTTCCTTTCCATTCCACAAACGTGGACCTCAAATAAAACGACAGTATTTCAAGGAAGGTGTTGACAGACACACCACAAGTGCTGACGAACTTTATCTCGTCATTACCTTCGGTGATGCAAAGACGCACACTCTTCATAAGATCTTCAAATGGCATGAAATAATATAGGTCCTGGACATGAATACTGAAGAAATTGGAGGCACCCGGATTTGACAGCTTAAGAAAACTCACAAGTTCATCAGAGTTCGGTATGAAGAATGAAGCAAGGTTGCTCAAATGCTTTTGCAGAAAGCCAGACACCTCTCTCTGCCACGCGCCTCTTTCAGTTACTATTTCATGAAACGGAACACCAGGTTTATGTGTTTTAGCAGCGAAGAAAATCTCCAATCGAAGGCCTTGCGAATTCTTAACCGAAGTGGCTAGGCTTTCGAGGTTGTGCTCATGCAACAAAGCTAGGGCTTTTTTCTTAACTTTTGCTGGCTTTAAGTCCACTGGAATATAATTCTTTGTAACAGCTTGAAAAGCTTTTTGCGAGAATGAACTCTCCGGAGAAACAACGAAGAAACCTTCCTTATCGGATGTCATGAGATGCAAGTTATTAGTCACAGCATAATTAACCAGTCCTGTAACATTTGTGAAGTTCTTTCGGTTACCTTCCGATACCGATATTGCAACCACGTCCACAGCTTCCGCGAGGAACCGAGGGCGGTCCACTTCCGAAACACGCCAGGAGACTGACCTGGACAGCGCCAGCTTTTCTGGTGGACTCAAGACCAGCTCACAGCAGAACTTTGGCCCGAGCTGCAAAACCTTTTTGTGCTGGTCAGGAACATTTCCTTCTCCAAGGAAGACGAAGTTTGCTTCCGCTGGTCTTGCTTTCTTCCTTGTGGGTAGCGTAGGCCGTATGACATTCCACATCCATTCGGTCAGCTGCCTAGAGGTCTTGCTCCAGCCGAGGTAGATCCGTCGGTGCGACCCATGTTGGACCTTGGAAGCACAGGCCACGTGTAAACAGTCCCTGAAATGCCGCTCTTGCCTCCAGCTCTCTTGACGTGGGATTTTGCACATCCTCCGGCTATGTTCTGTGGTAGGGTTCATGAAGCCACACAGTGCCTGAACTTCACTAGGACAGAGGCCGCGCCGCGCATACCATGACAGAATTCGTGCCTTGCAGATGCGTACCGCAATCATGGAGGCGAGAGAACTTGGGTTAGCGATGTTGAAGTAATTAGTTTATAGAAAAGGGCCCGATGTAACCGAAATGTACTGCAGTACAACGGACAGTTGGGCTAGTTGGTAGCTGTTCATCTTGAAGCAGTGATAGCAAAAACATGGTCACTGCTCCGCCACCTGCTGGATCCGACCAGGAGCAATTCGGCGCGTCACCAAACCATTCACCGCATCGTGCATCAACAACCAGAAACTAATGACGAAATTCTTGATGCGATTAGTAAGAAATATATAGGTTCCAACATCCAAAATGTAACACACCCTGAATACACAGGGGAACCGAACGAACTACTAGACCGAATTATAAATGTAGCTGAAGTCAAACAAGCACTTGCCGCTCTCACCCTCAACACAGCTCCGGGCATAGATCAGGTTACGAACCAACTCCTAAGAAATCTGGACGACTCTTCCGTTCAAGCCCTAACGAAATTTTACAACAAACACTGGGAATCTGGCACCCTCCCCGAAGATTTGAAACACGCCCCCATAGTACTCATCCCGAAGCCGAATAAACCTCCTATCCTGAGACCGATATCTCCCACGTCGTGCATCGGAAAACTCCTCGAGCACGTAATTCTGAACCGTCTACAGCCATACTTAGAAGATCGCGAATTTTTTCCTGAAACGATGTTTGGTTTCAGCCCGAAACTATCAACCCAAGACATTCTGCTACAACTAAAGGAGGAAGTCATCCAGCAGGCCTATCCACACGGCTTCAGGGCAATTTTGGCGTTAGATCTGAAAGGAGCCTTTGACAATATAGCCCATCATACTATCCTCGAAAATCTAATGAAAACAAACTGTGGCGTACGAACGTACAACTTCATCCAATCCTTCCTGACAAACCGAACGGCCACAATAGGAATCGGAGATCTCCGCACAGTCACCGTAAGAACCCCGAACAAAGGCACGCCACAAGGCGCCGTACTTTCTTTAACCCTATTTAATATAGCCATGATGAAGCTCCCATCGAAACTGCACGAGATTGAAGGCATCTATCATGCTATTTATGCCGATGATATAACGATTTAGACCAACACGGGATCGGATGGGGAGATAGAAGAAAAATTGCAAAGCGCCCTACACACAGTGCAACAATACCCACAAGCGAGTGGGCTCCAATGCGCGCAGGAGAAATCAGAATTACTTCTAGTTAAACGCCGGCGACGAGGGTTTGCATATGAGAAACCCCAGATCAGACTGAGTTTGGACGGGCAAGACATTCCCATTGTCGATCGAGCACGCATCCTTGGATTTCATATACAGCAAAATGGGGAGAGCGGATACACAATCAAGCGAATCGCACGATCAGCAGCACAAATAATGCGAATGATTGGCCGAATTACCAACAGACATCACGGGCTCAAGGAATCAGACGTGATGAGACTTGATCAAGCCCTAATTATCAGCCGGGTCGTATACGCAGCTCCGTATCTCCAGCTCCAGAATTACGAAAAGGACAAGCTTGATACCGTCCTCCGCAAGGCTTACAAACAATTGTTTGCCCTCGGTCTACCAGCCACCACAGCAACTGGCAAGCTCCTCTCGTTAGGCGTCTACAACACAGTGGAGGAGCATGTCGAAGCACACCTTGTAAGCCAGCGGGAACGTCTCACGCTCACTCCTACCGACAGACATGTACTCTGTCGTCTGGAATATTCAACCAACGCTGGAGGGTACACCGCGAAGACGGAGACTTTACGCCTCGAGCTAAGAGGAAAACTCAACGTGGCACCAATTCCTAAGCACATGGACCCTGAGCATCATACAGGGAGAAGATCGGCGAGAGCCAAATATATTCAGTCCAGATTCGGCAGTCACCCAGACTCGAGGTTCACGGATGCAGCCAAGTATCCGCATCGGCCCTCGATGGCAATTTTTGTCATCGACCCAGACCTGAAGAAGATAGCTTCTGCCTCCGTCAACACAAGCAGCCCAACAGAGGCAGAAGAGGCAGCTATAGCCATGGCCATAGTATCCAGCGCGTCAGACCAAAAACACGTACGCGTCATCACCGACTCCCAGGCCGCCTGCCGGAGGCATGCAAGGGGCAGGGCCTGTTCTATAGCACACCGCATTCTCGCAAGCAAGGCGCCAGAACACCTCCCAAGTGTTACACTAGTATGGACTCCCGGATACGATTCTCTTCGTGGCAGTCAGCGAGCTAACGCTGTCGCCCGAGCCCATGCCTCCCGGCCGCCACTGGAGGATACTTACCAGGAGGCCATAATACTGCAATACAACACAATTCTACAGCACCAGCGACTCACCCAACAAGTCTTTCCTCCTCCGCAAAAATCCTTAACGAGAGAAGAAGCGACATTCTGGCGTCAACTACAAACACCTTCCCGCACCTAGGAAGGCTCCACGCCATGTATTCTACAATTCACCCTTCGAACAAATGCCCTTCTTGCACAACACAGTATGCCTCCCTTTACCACATTACGTGGGCCTGCCCCGACATTCCAAACATTCCCCGAATACCCAACCCAACCATTGAGCAGTGGAAAGCTGCGTTGCTCAGCCCGGACCCGGAAGATCAGCGACAGCTGGTACGACGGGCCACGAGTGCAGCCAGAGCTACAGGGGCCCTGGAATAGGGGCACCTCCCCTCCTCAAGCAAACTACACCCTTTCCCAACCAGCGTAAAATAAAGTTATTCCTCCTTTTGCTCCTCCTCCAAAACTGTTCACAGTATGTGCGGAGGGGGAATTCGCAAAGCGTGACCGAAAAACACAGGACTAAGGATAAACAGGGAATACTTGAGCAATTTCATGTTGAGAGACTATATAGAATTCCTCAGTAATGCTGAACAACACCTCCAAATATGCTTGAGGAACTACAATCAAAGCATGGCCGTGATGCTAAAAATTAATATGAATAAACCTAAACTAATGAGATAGTAGCATGCCAAAGCGTCGTGTACAGCTTACGAAGCGAAACGTTAGAAGCAGTAGAAGAATATAACTACCTCGGGCAGATGGTTAGTGCTGACCCCAACCACGCGAGAGTCATCCGGTGGACTATAGGCATTGGTTGGGAATCACTCGGCAAACGCTCCCAAATAATGAAAAGTAAGCCACCTCTGTAACTTAAGGAAAATCTGCAAATGCATTTTACAGGAGCTGACACACGGAGCTGAAACTGTGGGCTTTGCCACACGAATAGAAGGGAAACTTAAGAACTTAGGGCTGCTCACCGGCCATAGAGCGAATAATGTTAGGAATAACACTTAGGGACCGGAAACGAGCTAGGTGGATCGGAGAACAAGCTAGAGAAAAGATATCATTGTTCAAATGAACAAAAAAGAAATAGGCCTGGGCTGGCCATGAAGTCAGACGAACCGACAACGGGTGGACAATTAGAGAAAAAGTTTGTCTACCGAGGGATGTGTCTAGAAGATAGGGAATACCACCAACCCTATGGAGGGATGAACTAAAGAAATTCGCGCAGTAAACAGTGGGCTAGAGCAGCGCCAGTCAGTATTCGTTGGAGGTCAACGGGAAAGACCTTCATCCTGCAGTGGACCTGAATAAGCTGCTCATGATGATGATGTATGCACCTGGAATGAACAGTCCAGTGTATGTTATAGTGAACACAAAGCCATTATGACCGTCGTTATCAAGTGGCAATTACGTTGGACGTCCGCTTTTTCCTCCACTTAGACAAAGAGGGAAGGCCCTAACTTTAAAACGAAGCTTTATTGGCCTCCCTGATGCCGTTGTACGCCAATGAGCCCTGCCAAAAAGCCACCTTTATGTGACGATGATGATCAACGCTCGTAGGTGAAGTGAAAGAAAAAACGCTTCCCGTGACCGGAATCCTGGACCGCAATGTTATTAAGCAGACGTGTACTTGATTGGCCCATTTCCACATCGTCGAAGGGTATGACAAGCAGCCCCAAATCCAAACGTTAGGCCTACGGAGTGCACACCCGAGAGTTGATTTGGGTATTCTACAAAAGCGGTCCGTACCTCCAGAGTACAGGGTACTCGCAGTAGGGATTGACCAACCAAAAGTTCATTACGAGAAAGCTTCGCGTCCGCTGCACACTACGCTGCACACTACGTCTGCTGCAGGACGACGGCCGCTTCTATCAACCTCAAACCCCTCCTTTCCCACGCCGCTCAAGTCCATTTTCTCCACTGGAATTTCTTGTTTGGTCCCTACGTTCAGAAATCGTCCTTCAACATCTTCTACATCCATCTCTCAGTATCCACTCTATCACCCTGGTAGTCCACCGGTTGCCATCTCGCCGAAATACGTGGCCAGCCGAACTCAGCACAATGGCTCTTTTTGTCTTAATTGAAACCTATATCTTCAACTGTTGTTCCTTCTATGATCCAGCTGGTTTACTGCCTTTCAGTGTTACTACGATCATTAAACATTCCATGGCCTCTTGAGCCAACCTTACTTTGCTTTGAAGCTCTTTACTAATGCGCGACGTTTCAGCTCCAAAGCTCATCACCGCTGGAAGCGTTGGTTGTACAATCTTCTTACAGCAAAATAAGTAGCGTACGTTTGTTATCTGGGACTATTTGCCAAGTGCACCTTGGTCCATACGAACTCAGCGCCGGCTCTTGTGGATGCGATCAGGACTCACCTCTTACCGAGGTAGTTATATCCTACTTTTTCATGCGTTTCGTTACATACGTTGGACAGGTCGCTTTCGGCATGTTTATTCATCATTACTTAAGATTGATTCATATATATTTTTAGCCCACGAATTTGCTTTCTGTATTTACTTCCTCCAGCATTTTTTGCACGTGTCTGGAGACTAGCGTAGAAACACAGTGTCGTCTGCAAACCTCAAATTAATGAAGTATTTGTTTTTCATTCATAATCCCATGTTTGCCCCGTCAAGCTTCGTGAGTATCCTACCAGACAAGCTGTGAATGAATTTAACGAATTGGCATTATCGTGTCGTACTTCCGTACTGATCTGAACCTCCTCCCTTGGCTTGTGACGTATGATCCTGCCCGTACATACATTACATAAGTCGGTCCCCTTTATTCCCTAGACTTTGAATGCTTCCAGCACTGTTGCGGTGCTCATTGAGTCAAAAGCTTTTTCGTAGTCCGTAAATGACACGTGATGGGGTGTATATGTGCTGTGGATATTTCTATAACCTAATTGACGACGTGGACTTGATCCATTTGTTTACCCATTTGTTTACTTTCCTATACCCAGCTTGTTGCCTGTACTGATGAGAATATAGGTTTTTACTTAAAGGTAACTATTACTTTGTCAAACAGCTTTTAAACAACTGAGAGCAGGCTTATGAGTGTCCTTGTTTGTGTGAATCAGATATATATTAGTGTTTTGCATTCCATGGACCCTTTCCGGGTCGTTCCGTATTCTGAAAAAAGTGCAGCAAGCTTCACCAGTAAAATATCTTCTCCTTTCTTTAAAAGATCAGCGATTATGCCCCAGTCACCTGTAGATTTTCCTAGGTCATGCCCGTGAGAGCCTTTTCAACTTAGTTTTTGGATAATAGTGGGACTTCTCGAGCTAAGCTGGTACGCTTAGTAGCTTTGCCTGGTTTACTTTCGCAGGCATATAGCGTAGTGTAACATTCTTCTGCTACTTTGATTATCGCCTTTATGTAGTGCGTAATGTTACCCTCCTCGTCTTCGAGTGTTTATTTTCTGTTTTTTGCCTATCGATAGCTCCTTTTTAGTTGTTAAGCGTTCGCTTATTTCCAGTGTTTCTTTGATCATTGCGTGTTGTGCACATAAATGTCGCTTGTTTTATTTCTGTTGGTACCCGCCGCGGTGGCTCAGTGGCTAAGGCGTTGCGCTGCTGAGCACGAGGTCGCGGGTTCGATTCCCGGCCGCGGCGGCCGCTTTTCTGATGGAGGCGAAAAGCAAAAACGCCCGTGTGTACGAGATTTCGGCGCACGATAAAGATCCCCAGGTGGTCAAAATTAATCCGGAGCCCTCCACTACGGCGCGCCTCATCGCCTGCGCTGCGTCGGCGCGTTAAACCCCCACAATCAATCAATTTCTGTTGATGGTTTCTAATATTGCTTTTCTACGAATCTGTAATAATGGACAAATTTGAATGTCCAAAAAAATATAGGAATTACGGTTTGTTTGGCTTTCTACGTTAAGAACTGTAACCAAGATCTAGGTACAAGATAGGAGCAGCTAAAAACCGAAGATTGGTGCTGGGCTGTGTGGACAAACATGGCAGCGTCCAACGACGCCACGTATAGCAGTGTAAAACATTTTGAAACTTTCTTAAATTAGTGCTGTTTGGAAACATTCTACGGTGTTGCTCCCGGTTTGCATCCTATAGATTTTCTTATAAAAATGTAATACCGTGGAAACTCACGGTGCAATATGATGTCGTTGCGAGAAGAGGGAGTAGAGTATAGATATGCGCTGTGTCAGGGTTACCTTTACTCGTAGGTTTTACCGAATGTGAAAGGCACCCAGTCCAGTAAAAATGCCGAACAATTTTTTTTAAATACGTGCAAATAGTCTAAGACAAGGTGTGAGAAAGTAGGGTAGTATAGGAATAATATTTGGTTCTTCATTTTTAACCGGTACTACACCTGAACTATGAGGTCTGTGGTGCTGGTTGGCAGAACAAACCGATAGAAAAAACGTGTAATTTTTGCAATGTTTTCCAAAACACATTATATTTGTCTGACTGTTGTTTAGAAGAAATAATTGACGCGAAGAGAGCTTAAAATTTTCGCATACACAAAAGACCATCTACCCCGCGAATATCCCAAGCGGAATTGGTATTCGGAGACGTACCGTTCAGGGCGGGGGGAGATGGAGGGTATAAATGTGGAGAAGCGCTTTGTCGATTGAACGCATACAACTTTGAAATTCCGTTTTGACAGGTTGCCTGTTCAATATAATACGATTTTATTTGGTTTTTTCGACATTCAAAATAATGAATTTGATTTGTATCGGCTGGTTTTACCCCTCACAAATTGCACACAAAAAACGTACAAAACTACCCTTGGCCAGAAGGCGTGCGTTCCCCTACAACCGAGTTTTCAGCTCTTCTGATTTTCAATGTAGGGATAGTGGAGCACCGATACATCTCGAGAGAAAGCGGCACAATCTCGCTGAGCACATCCGCCATATTCAGCGCGCCAAACTGGGTCCGCCGGTAACGACAGAACAAGCAAAAAAAGGCTTTGAGAAGAATGCAAGGGGGCAATGCGCCTGTTCAAAATCAAATAACAGCAGACTTCTTGAAGGATGGCGACAATTTGGACTAGCAAACTAGCAAACCTTTCTGCGCAATGCCTAAAGACTACGAGTGTACCGGAATCATTGAAGAACACCAATATCATCCTAATTCATAAGAAAGATGATATGGAGTTGTAGCAGCATCAACGCAGCGAAGACGACGAAGCACCGCTTTTGGGCTCACTGCGCGAGCCTCGTGGCGCGAGCAGTCAGTGCTCCCGGGAACTCTGAGCCTTCGGCCAGGCATAGCTACCGCTGGCATATCAGCTGCTGACGTGTTCCTAATATATGTGTTCTGTGGCTCGCCGTTTTTATTTCCTCGTGTTGCCACAGAATTGGTGACCACGGACATCGGACATGGCAGCCGACAAACAGCTTTGGATGCCCAGCTCGGAGCCACTGCTGCAGATGACAGCCACCGAATATCCTCCGCCGCTCAGGGGGACGTGCCTGCACTTTCGCTGAAGCTTCCCCATTACTGGCCTGAGGACCCACAGCTCTGGCTCGCGCAGGTAAACAGCCGGTTCGCCGTTGCTCGCATCACGTCACAGAGCCAGAAATTCAATCACCTCGTGTCTGCGCTGCCTCCTGAGATCGCAACCGAGCTTTCCGACCTGATTGTTTGACCGCCGGCGACCGCCCCGTTTGACACCCTGACGAGTGAACTCATCCAGCGGACGACAATGTCGGAACAGCGACGGTTGCAGCTCCTACAATCTGAAGAACTCGGAGATCGCAAACCCTCACCGCTACTGCGTCCCCTTCAACAGCTCGTTGTTGAGAAGAAAGCCACGTTCGATAAAGCTTTGCTTCGAGAGCTTTTTCTTCGACGCCTGCCCATCTCCTTCCGCATGGTGCTGGCCACGACGAGAGGTTTATCCATTTCTCAGCTGGACCAACTTGCTGACTCGGTCATGGACGTTTGTACTCCTGTCGAACGTCCCGTCTTCAACTTATCACTCCCGGAACGTTCCGGGCCCACTAAAGGAGCACCCACAACGGCGTCTCCACCTGCGCTGCAGAGCCTGCGTGAGGAATCCCTTGGGGAGATCACCAAGCTATCAGATCAGATCGCCGCTCACTCAGCTCATCGCCAACACTCTCCCTCGCGCGGCCGCTCCTTCTCGGGCCGCCGTTTGCCGTCGCCTTAAAGGCAAGGCGTATGCTGGTATCATCGCAACTTTGGAAAAGCAGTGTGGAAGGGCATAACCCCCTCCACTTTTCAAGGCAACTCCCCGGCGCACCACTAGAGGCGGTGAGTGGTGTCAGTTGCAAAGTAAGCCGCTTCTTTTTTGTGATGGACAAAACCATCGAACTGGGTTTCCTTGTCGACACAGGCACCGAGGTCAGCGTAATACCATCCTCAGCCGTGTTTCGCAGGCGCAGGCAAACCACAACCAGCTTACCAGCCACCAACAAGACTCCGATTGCAATCTACGGAGAACAATCGCTGTCACTCAACATTTGCCCCCGGAGAACATTTCAATGGATTTTTCTTATCGCTGATGTGATTTGATTGATTGAGGGGTTTAACGCGCCGACGCAACGCAGGCGTTGAGGCGCGCCGTAGTGGAGGGCTCCGGATTAATTTTGACCACCTGGGGATCTTTATCGTGCCCCGAAATCTCGTACACACGGGCGTTTTTGCTTTTCGCCTCCATCAGAAAAGCGGCCGCCGCGGCCGGGAATCGAACCCGCGACCTCGTGCTCAGCAGCGCAACGCCTTAGCCACTGAGCCACCACGGCGGGTCTATCGCTGATGTGGCCTACCGCATTCTTGGCGCAGACTTCTTGCGTCACTACAACTTGTTAGTTCACACGCACCGCAAGCGCCTCATTGATGCTACAACACACCACTCTTTTCTTGATATGGCATCAAAGAAACCGCTCTTGGCGGTCGCAAGCACCTCGTCGAAGTCGGTCTATGACAAGCTTCTTGAGGAATTACCACCCTTTCTGTGACCTGCCAACTTCCTCCTCACCGCCCGACATGTCGTCACTCATCACATTGTCACTATGGGCCTACCCATTCACGCTCGAGCTCGACGCTTACCGCCTGACCGCTACAAGATCGCACGTGACGAGTTCGAACACATGCTTGAGCTCGGAATAGTTCGATCGTCGTCGAGCCCTTACGCATTCCCGCTGCACATGGTTCCAAAATTGTCACCTGGAGACTGGCGTCCCTGCGGAGGCTACCGGTTGCTCAACAACGCCACTGTTCCTGATCGTTACCCCCTTCCGCACATTGCAGTCTTCTCAGCACCACTGCATGGGGCGACGATTTTCTCTAACATCGACCTTGTTAAGGCCTACCATCATATTCCTGTGGAGCCGGCAGATATTCCGAAGACGGCAATCATCACGCCGTTCGGACTTTTTGAGTACGTGCGCATGCCTTTCGTCCTTCGCAACGCTGCAAAAACTTTGCAACGGTTAATTGACACCGACCCGAGGATTACCTTCTGATTCGCTTACATCGATGACTTGCTTGTGTTCAGTAGCGACGCAGAACAACAAATCCAGCACCTTCGCCAACTCTTCAGTCGCCTTGCCGAATACGGCTTTATCGTCAATACAGCCATGTGCGAGTTCGGTGCTCAAAGCTGTACTTCATCGGCCACCGTGTAGACAAGAATGGCATTCGCCCTTTGCCTTCAAAAGTACAGGCCATCCAAGACTTTCCGCAGCCATCTTGCATACGCAAACTCCGCGAGTTCCTTGGCCTCCTAAATTTTTGCCGTCATTTCATCCCGAACTGCGCTGCTCTCCTCCGTCCAGTGTCAGACATGCTCACGGGAAACAAACCAAAAGCACCTCCACTCACGTGGTGTCCAGAAGCACTAACCGCTTTCAAGAATGTCAAGACCAAGCTGTCCCAGGCAACCGCTCTTGTTCATCCGAGACTGGGAGTTCCGCTTTGCCTAATGACCGATGCATCTGACGCAGTAGTCGGAGCTGTCCTGCAACAGTTTCTGGACAATGCCTGGCAACCCCTTGCTTTCTTTTCCCGCAGGTTTTCACCCGCGGAGTCACGCTACAGCAGGGAAGAGAACTCCTTGCAATGTACATGGCTGTATGTCACTTCAGGAACTTCTTAGAGGGTCGAGAGTTCCATATCCAAACGGACCACAAACCTCTGACCTTCGCCATTCGGTCGAACTCCACCAAATTTTTACCCCGTGAAACACACCATCTGTATTTTGTCGCGGAATTCACAACGGACATACGGCACGCGCAAGGGCAGGACAACGCTGCCGCGGATGCACTCTCACGTGTCGCCGCAATCTCCAGTTCCCAGAACTCGGCCGACATCGACTTCACCACACTCGCATAAGCGCAACAAGATGACGCCGAAATAATAGCCCTTCGAAAAAAACCCGGCGCGCTGCACCTTTATGAAGTACCCATCCCATCGTGTGCTGTCCCGGTGCTTTGCGATGTTTCCACGCATACGCCGCGTCCACTCGTCCCGGCGAATTTCTGACGCATTGTTTTCGATGCCTTCCATAGACTATCGCACCCTGGAATACGAGCAACGCAACATCTGCTGACGCAGCGTTTTGTTTGGCCGGTCATCAAAAAGGACGTACGCGAGTGGACGCGCTGCTGTCTCGTATGCCATCAAAGATTAACCGGCACACCAAGGCCCCTTTCGGCTTGTTTACGGCACCAACTGAGCGTTTTCACAAGGTGCACGTAGATATTTTGGGGCCCTGGCCTCCTTCAAAAGGCAACACATACCTACTAAGTTGCGTGTATTTGTTCACCCGTGGCCCCGAGGTGTTCCCTCTTCCCGACATCCGTAGTGATACCATCGCCAACGCCTTCGTTGCCGGCTGGGTTTCCCACTACGGTGTCCCATCAACTATCACCACCGACCGAGGTCGCCAGTTCGAGTCGGCACTCTTCAAGAACCTTCTGACCCTTCTTGGCACTTCCCGCATTCGGACCACAGCGTACCAACCCATTGCCAACGGGCTTGTTGAGCGTTTTCCCCGCTCCCTCAAGACTGCACTCAGGGCACAGCCGGACGCTACCCATTGGTCCACCTTCCTTCCCTTGGTTCTGTTGAGTCTTCGGGTTATTTTGAAGCAGAATCTACACTGCACGCCCGCAGAGATGGTCTTTGGTCCGTCGCTGCGGCTGCCGGGAGAGTTTTTCACTGATTCCGAATTATCGCCGTGCCCTGATCCCTCCGACTACGTGACCAAACTACGAGATTCGTTTCGCTCACCTCGTGCGCCCGCACCAGGCTGTCAACAGCGAGCGGATGCCCATGTTCCCAGCGAGCTGACAACATACCCCTACGTTTTTGTCTGCCGTGGCGCCGTGTAAAAAACCACTTCAGCGCCCGTATGAGGGACCCTACCGCGTAACCCACCGTGCTGATAAGCATTTCACCGTGTATTTGGATGGCAGACACGACATTATTTCTGTTGATCGCCTCAAACCAGCGTTCATTGAAGAGCCGCTCTCTACACAACAAGATGACTCCACAATACTAAGTGCGGATCACCCTCCCCAGCCACCCTAGTCGCAACAGACAACAAAACCCACAAGACGACCTCCAAAAGTATCCTTCCGCCTTACCCCACGGCTCCGCCACTAGAGGGGGTCCTCCTGTAGCAGCATCAACGCAGCGAAGACGACGAAGCACCACTGTGGGGCTCACTGCGCGAACCTCGTGGCGTGAGCAGTCAGTGCTCCTGGGAACTCTGAGCGTTCGTCCAGGCATAGGTGCCTCTGGCCCGTCAGCTGTTGACGTGTTCCTAATATAAGTGTTCTGTGGCTCGGCGTTTTTATTTCCTGGTGTTGCCACAAAGTACTTAAAAATTTACAAGCTGATCAGCTGACTGTCAGTCGTATACAAGGGGCTTATTAAGGTAGTCGCTAACACAATCTTAGCCACCTTAGATTTCAGTCAGCCTAATGAAGAAGCAGGGTTTTGTAAAGATTATTCAACAATGGGGCATATTCGCACGATGGATAGAAAAATGCGCGGAGTATACTCAACGAATATATAGAGTCATCATAGATTACGAGAAAGCACTCGACTCTGTCGAAACCTCAGCAGACATTGAGGCATTGTAGAATTAGGGCGTAGACGAGCATTACGCAATAATACTAGTGGATATCTAGAATTGTCTACCGCTACGATCGTCTTCCATAAGGAGAGCAGTAAAATACCTATAAGGGAAGTCGTAAGAAAAGGATACACAATCTGTCCATTGTGATTCACAGCTTGTTCGCGAGAGGAATTCGGAACATTGGATTGGGAACAGGTGGGCATAAAGGTTATTGGAGAATAACTGAGTAACGACGGATTTGCTAATGACGTTGCCTTGCTAAGTAACTCGGGGGACGACTTGCAAAGCATGATTTCCGAATTGGGCAAGATTGTAGAATCGTAGGCCTGAAAATTATTATGCAGAAAACAAAAGTAATGCCTAATCGCCCCGGGAAAGAGAGCCCTGAGGTTTCAGGTAGGCGGCGAGGCAGTTGAAGCGGAAAGTAAATATATCTACTTAGGCCAAGTAGTGACCCGGGATCCCAACCAAGGTGAGATATAATTACAAGGATTACGATGGGCGGAGTGCATTCGGCTGGTATTCTCACATAATGAATGGCAGCGTACTATTGTCCTTTAGAAAGAAAGTGTACGACAGCTTCCTCTTACTGGTACTTACCCACGGGGCAGAAACATGGAGGCTCACTAAGAGGGTTCAACTTACATTGAGGACGACTCAGCGAGTGTGGAACGGAAGATGATAGGTGTAACATTAGGGTAAAAGAAGAGAACAGTGGGTCCGGGAACAAACGCGTGTTGAGGATATATCAGTAGAAAAAAAGAAATGGGTGTATGGAAGGCATGTATTGCGAATGCAAGATAACCGTTGGTCATTAAGGGTAAAAAATGGATCTCTAGAGACGGCAAGCGTGGCAGGGACCGGCAGAAAGTTAGTGTCAGATGAGACCAAGAACTTTGCGGGGACAACATGGCCGCACTTAGCACAGGACCGGGATAATTTAAATCTATGCGAGACGCTTTTGCCCTGCATTGGGCGTAGATAATCTGGTGATGATGATTTGAGGAAGTATGGCTTCTACAATCATTCGCGTGCAGCGCCATGTAAAATTGAGAGGAAGTACCCATTCCTTAATATAACCTAGACAACCCCACTACTACTTTAAAATCCACACACTGGCTGTTGGCCATGCCTGGTTTGCGGCGGTCCGTTTTTCCCGTTGTTTTGTTGTTTCACTGAATCATTTTTTCTATGTGGCTTCATGGTACATGTAGTGCGTTTCGAAACCGTTGGTAGCTCTCTGTGGCAAAGTCTTATATTTTTTAAGGTCAAACCCGTCCGGAGCTTGTGTCTTTCGCGCATTCGTTTTCTGCTTTCCCTTGCTTGCATTTGGCAACGTCGATTTTTTGAAGCTATTGTCATCGTTTTTGTATTGGTGTAGTTGCGGTGTGATACTTTATTAGTTTTTCGACAATGTAAAACTTCTACTCAGTTTTATTTGTGTTGTGATATTGGCTACATCTTCTTTGGTTAAATGCAGGCATGTTGGTTGATCAGAGCACTATATATGGGGTATTTGGGTTTCTTGGGTCACTAAAGTTTGAATTCAGCACTCTGCGTGTCATCTTCTGCGTTTCTGTTCCTCTTCTTGTGCTGCGCTTCGATACTTCGGTATGAAAAAGACACCCGTGCGAAAATATCGCCAGCTTGTCCGCTTATATAGGCTGGGATAATAGTGAACTCTATTATCGGACCAAGCACACCCGCAACTGTGGCGCCATTGCCTAACGGTGGCCTGGGGATATCATTTTTGTTTGGTGCGAAGATCTTGTCGCTGCTAGCGGGCATCACATGACGACTTCGGGTCTACCACGCTACACCATCGACAGAGTAGACGCCATGGTTAGGTGTGGCTTTTGTCGCTAAGCCTCGACCACGAATGGGCTGGGTATGTCTGAATAACATTACGACTCGGTAAAAAGTAAGGAATGGTTTAGCATGGTGTGTTGAACTTGTGACGCTCGTGGCGGCTGCTACTGCTTCGTCCTTTATTGTCCCTGGTTGCCGTAGCAGGCACAATTTTACACAGACGGATCTTTTAAGCGCAGGAGGAATTTCAAGCTCGTTTTTATGTCGCAAAAAGTACTGTGCATTGTCTGCGCAGGCATTTGGTGACAAAAACCCGTTTGTGTTGACTTATAGGCTGGTTTCGCTCCATGACAGCTGAGGAGCTAGTGTTGTGTGCGTTGCGGTTTTAAGCCACGGGCAGCTTTAACGGAAGCATATGTTTGGGTGCCGTTGTCAAGCGCCCACTGTGGGACGTCCCGAGTGACGTCCAGAGCCGGTCCGAGCGATTAGCAGAACGCGAACTGCGGTCGTGACGGGCGAGCCATGGCACAGGTAGTGATCCTGCGTGGCAGAGTGAAAGCGATTTTCTGTCGGCTCGGCGTCTCTATTTCAACTGCCGTCCGCGTGACTCGTGCCTCGTGGCTCGCGTCTCGGGCCAGGATCTGCAGGCACGCGGTGCACTCCTCCGGTGGCGCGAGCTCCCTTGGCTGCCGCGGCCGAGCTAAGCTGTTACATTTAGCCCCCTCCTGTGGGCTCACGGTGGTGAGATAACGAACAAACGAAAAATGAACAAAATATAAACAACTGCCCTATGTGCATGTACACTATATACAACTTGGTTCCAGTCAATCCAAGAGGGAGAAGTACGTCAAGCTGTACACTATGTAAACGTTCTTTCAGTCACAGTCCCAGAGAGAGGATAATGGCATGCTGTAAACTATTTACAAATTAAGTCCAGTCCTGCTCAGACCGTTGGATCTTTCCTGTGGTTCGGCATCATTTTGGGTGGTCGTCTCAAGATGCTTAGTGGGGGTGAGTTATTGGATGCAGAAATACTCTAGGAAGTAGAAAAATCAGGGGCGTCTGGTTGAGTGGCATGTTGGACAGAGGACTCGAGGGGACTATTTTGTTTAAAGTTGTCTTTTTGGGTACCGAGGGCTTGCTGCAACAATAGCATGAGGCTCTTGCTCTGACTCCACGCCGCGGTGGACATCGGAACACGTTCACTAGAGCTTTCAATTCAGGACGTTCGAAGCGGAGAAGCTTCGTTTGGCCGTCATGTCTAACATGATACTGTTTTGTCCCGAGTTTTTGTGGACACTCGCGATTTCGGCCTCGTTTCGCTTTCAATGGTTACCGATTCGCGGCTGGACCGCAGTCCTGGCCATCGTTCTTAGAGACCGAATATACGTGCCGAAATTCTAGCATGGGGAACTGCTCAATTGCAGGTGAGACCTGTATGCCTCCAGTGAAGTTATCGATCGTTGAGATGGTGGAGTCTGATTTCTGGGCGTATGGCTTGCCCTCGAGAAGTCGGCCCAAGCAGCGACGTCAGACTGCTGAGGGGGAAATGGCGACGAGCTGCTTGCTCGTTGCGCTGATTTGCGAGCAGTCGGATTCCAGATGTTAGAACTTAAACGGCCTCTCTCTTGGGTGGAGGACGTCATACGCTGTGGTGGATCAGCGGAGATACAATGGTCGGCAGTCCGGGCCTGGATCTTAGAGGGCGCTGTGAAGATAGAAATGGCAGGCGATGTGGAGCACAAAAGTGATGGTCGTCGGAGATCGCGCACCATCATGAGTGCGGAGCGCACTGGGCATATTGCCAGGCCCCAATAGTGTGGTAGGAACTGACCCTGGATGGGTTGCACCAACGCGAGGTGGGGGTTCAGGTGGCATAAACTCCCTCGTGGTTGGAGTGGAGGATGGGGCCGGGACAGACTTGGCCTTGCATGTCTGACTCACTTGTATAACGAGGTCGACACATGGTTGAGAATCCGATGATGCAGGTACACATTTGGGGGTATTCAGTGTTGCTGGGATGCTAGGCGAGATTGAGATCGCCAGCCCAGGTACTGAGTTACATTGCCGGATGCTGGAGGGAGAGAGAGTTTCGCTTGGTTCAGCAGGGAGTACTGTACCGACGGAGCAGCTAGCAGTTTTTTGTGAATGGTGGACAAGCGATCGGTTTGCAGGGCTCGAATCACCAGTTTGCACTTGTGATTATCATTTGTAATATCGTTGATGGCGACGAACGATTCAGCCTGAGCCAGCCACTCCTCCACACCTTTGGCCTAAAATGGCTGCAGTTGAAGACAGGGTTTGGGCCTGAAAACTTCTCTCTCCTCATCTATGGCACAAAAAAGCTCACCGAAACTGCTGAGCTTCTTGGTGGTATCGAGGGTTCCGCGGGGAGTAGATGGCAGTCACGTGCGTATCTTCGTCAGGCGAGGCCACAGGGTGTTCTTGCGACATGGAAGAGAGAATTGAACTTAGCGTCAGGGCAGTCGCAGCTGATGTGCCTGTGGCTCTTGCGGCAGGAGAAACGTGCTGACAATGCAAAGGGCTGTTCCAGCTGAAATGAACGAAACCTGCTTTTTTGAAGTCGTCGTACACGTTGAGGTTCTGTAGCGGCCGCCGAAGTAGTGCCACGACGCTCACTGGGAAAGCCTTTCTGGCGATGTTGTAGCGCTGCGCCTGGTTGTTGATGCCTAGGATGAAAAAATGGCTCTCGAGCTGCGCGAACCCCACAGGAGGGTCCTTCTAGTAGTATTCCTGTACTCCCGGTATCGTGAGCTTGGGCGGCGGAACGCATGAGCTTTGGAATCCCGATTGGGGTGGTAGAGACATTGCGGACGTGTCCTAGGGCCGGATCGATACGCTGACGTAGCGTTGGTGATGCTGCTTAGACGGTGGCCGGGAATGCCTTGAACTGAGGGGTGGGCTTGTTTTCGGGGCACCAATTCTGAAGGAGACGTGAGAAGACCTCCCGCCTTCATTTATTGAAGAGGTGCGAGCGATTAGCAGAAGGCGAACTGGGGCAGAGACGGGCGAGCCATGGCGCCAATAGTGATCCTGCGTGCGAGAGTGCGGGCGCATTTCTATTTGCTGGGTGTCTTAATTTCAACTGCCGGCCGCGTGACTCGTGCGTCGTGGCTCGCGGCCCGAGCCTGGTTCTGCAAGCACGAGGTGCACTCCTCTGGCAACGCGAACTCCCTCGGCTGCCACGGTCGAGCTGAGCTGCTACACCTGAAAAGAACCTGCGCGGGTGTTTGCCCTCAAATCAGACTCGTACACACCACCCTGGCAGTAAAGACTGCCGTGCTCCAGTTGGCTTGCTGACGTTATTGACGCACTAATACGAACAAATAAAACAGAAGAAGCTGATGCAAACCCAATATAGCAAAATAGATGCCGGTTGAAGTAATCCGTGCGAGAAGACAAAGAAGCTAACATGAGGAAAGACATGCCGGTGCAATGTATCAGCAAAAAAGTTGGCCGCGGATCTGCTCCTTTCATGGCAAATGTCGTCAAAAGACGATAGTCTTTGTAGACATTTGCAAGGAAATGCCCCCTTTTGCTTACCCACTCACCTCTAATGCTGTTCCTGTACTGTCGCGCTCATCCGAAGGTAAACACACCAAGGGTTTGCTCAAGGCGATTTGAATTTCCCGCGTTCCAATGCTACAGACCGGGTTGCTCGATCCCAGGGCTGCAGTAGGGCGGTGACGCGCGTGAATCCAGGCGGCCGGCTTTAAGGTTTATAGAACCGCGTTGCCTTGACCCAGTGCGTTCCAAGCTGAATATGGAACCTAGCTAGTGGAACAACCAATTTACCCCTGGCCAATCCCCCTTGTGTCTGCGTGCCAAATTCTTTGAGGACATCATCATCATCATCATCATATTTCGTTGGTGTTGTCCCGGGATTTTTCATATGCCGCCTGGAAGTCGTGCGGGTAACAGCAGACGGAGGTTTTCTGTAGTACACGTAGAACATCATTTTCTATCCAAAAACCAAGCATCCATGAATTTTTAATAAAGGAACACTTTAAATATCCCCTGTGTACTAATGTCCTGTCTTATATTTGCGTAATGTCTTGTTCTTCAACAAAGTTGTCCGGTATGAACATATAAACCTGGCTTAGACGTTTACCTTTGGCTGTGAGTATATAAGACAATTGCGCAATATCTACTTTGCTTTGGCCGGTAGGCTGAATCGAGTCACAGACAGACAGACAGACAGACATACCAAAATTTCTAGGTTTAAGTAGCCCAAGAAAGACTAGCGTCTTTAAAAGTTGTTAAGTGTAGGCGCTCAGCTACGGCATCCGAGCTCACACCGCCGGAGCTGTGCATCGCGTGACCTCATATCCTCTCCCGAGCCGGTAGCCACGAGAAACGAGTCACGCGGCCGGCAGTTGGAATCCAGACAACGAGCAGACAAAACCGCGCTCGCACACAGCCAATCAGTACAACCACCGCGCCATGGCTTGCCCGTCTCCGCAACTGTTCGCCTTCTGCTCTTTGCTCAGCACTCCACAGTAAATGAAGGGGGAACGTCTCATCATGTCCCCAGCATTATTTGTGGCCGAAAACAAGTGCGAAGCACGGTTAATTGCTTTCATGGCAACTCTCACGGTGTCCCCAACACTACGTCAGCGTTGCGATCACGCACTAGGACACGTCAGCCATGGCTTTACCACGCCAGCATGGATTGCATAGCTCACCCGACCATCCGCCCAACCTTACGCTTCCGGGACTGCAAGAAGTCTATGAGAAAGACCTTCCTGTGTGGTTAGCGCTACTTGAGAGCCATTTGAGTCGCAGAACCAGTCGCAGTGCTACAGCATCCCCAGCAAGGCTGTCCCACAGAGAATCGTCCAGATGATGCAGGTACACCTTGAGGGGAGCCAAGGCTCCTGGGCTGGTAGGCGAGGATAAGGTCGCCGCCTACCAGCCCAGCAGCCTTGGCTCCCCCTCAAGGTGTACCTGCATCATCTGGTTCCCCGTCACATCTCAACTCCGCTACCAGAGTAAGTCATACGTGCATTCCACAATCGTTCCTGCCCACATCTCCTACTACATCGTCGGGCGAGTTTTCTCGCCATCCTCGACTCGTGCTGCGCCCACTGACTCGTCCACCACTTCGCACTCTGGGAAGACCACCCTAACTAACAGCTAACCGCAGGACAGCTTCAACGGCCTAACCAGGACTAGACACATTTTGCCAATATTTTACAGCATGCCATTCCACTCCCTCTGGTACTGTGACTGGAGTGGACTATTATGTAGTGTACAATGTGCATCGGACATTTTTTCTCAATATTTTGCCTATTTTTTGTTCGTCCTCTCGCACCTCAGTACCGCGAGAGCATTGCCATACATAAACTTGCATTGCCATATTAGCATTGCCATACATAAACTTGCGTAGTTCAATCTCTACGCATGTTGTCTTTAACTGTGATCCCACAGCGTCCTTATATCTTTTGCTTGACCCCTGAAGCATTTTCTTTGCCCTCATTTGTATTGCTCGCAATCAAACGCGCAGGAAAGATCGCGCAGACCACACTGCTCACTACGCTACTTACCTAAGCTGCAGCATAGTAGGAAACCCTTCATACTAGTGTTTATTCTCTTGTGCGTACACGTGGCTAACACTTTGTGCTTCTGAGTTTGCCTTTACACTACGGTAAGGTTTTAGGGGCAAAAAACGTCAAAGACCCATAATTTTGATAATCCAGCATTGGTAAGACCATCCGTTCATGTTAACAAAGCGTGGAGGTTTTAATCTGGCTTAGCTACAGCGAAATGGACCATTACAGCTTTAGGCCACTGAGAAAATATTACTGGGGTAGTTTTATATAAGCACCATTGTACCAAGTGTCTCTGATAAACTATCGTTCGTAAGCAGGTTTGTCAGTGTAGCGTGCAGTCTTTAAAAAAGAAAAGTACTTAAAAAAAACATTGGGCGGTCCGGTATCAGCTCTCTTTTCTGACCAGAGGTACAGCAAAAAAGGGCATGAAATGTTTCGCCAGCATGTTCACACCACAAATTATGCCAAATAGAACTTCACGCACAAAATATGCATACTGTTGTTATAAAGCTCATCGGCTCGTTGTTTTTACAGGCCCAGAATGTCCAAGGCCCTCTAATATTCGCTGTGACGTCCGAGGGTGTGCCGGGCCTTCTGCTCCTCAGTCTGGCAATGCAGGTAAGAAACATTTCTCTCCAAGAATTGTCGATTGAGTAAGAAATAAAATAACATATAAAAACCTCAGGCGTTGGTGAAATTACGACAGCGTCTTAGATAATTTAACAGCTAGGATACCCCGGTTCAAGAATTGTTCCTTCAGCATACTTCTGACGTTAATGGCTTGCCAAACATACAATGCGCTCTGTGAAATACTAAAAAATAACTTATGAAAGCGGGCGCACATTTGTTAACATGATGAATTTAGAAAACCAGAAATTGCGAAAATATTGGGGTACACGCGAGAATACCTCTACAACGATTCTGAAGGGTGTTACATTCTGCGATGAAGCACCTGTCGGAGTTGTTTGGCGGTCTTGTATGAGAAAACATTATGAACAGGGTACTGGTGACTGCCGACGGCTGAGCTATGAGGGCCAAAAAAGCAACCTCCAATCGCTGGAAGCCGGAAAGGTTGAACCAAACGAACCTTCCTGCCACTGTCCTCAGTGTCACCGTACTAGAAGCAACCCTTTTCGTAAATCATCGGAAAGCCCTTCGTCACCTTGTAACATACCTACATGTACCGTTACCTCGTCAGCATTGTCCTTCTGTGTTCGCGATATTTTAAGCATTTTATTTTTTCTTCCGTTGAAAGGGTCCACGACAACACCGACTAGCTCTTGGTGTAAAGAAATGCTCGTATGAATGTATGTTCCTGTCATATGTAGGTGGATTGGGCAGTTTATTTTATGTTTGATCGCGTTTGATCCCGCGCCTCATAGTCGTCTCCTCTTAGAATATTTGACTTGAATATTTACGAAAGCGCAAATGGATGCATATTAGAATTTTTGACGGGTGGATCTAAACCAGTGCCCGTAAATAACAATAAACCCAGCACCACACGGGTTACATCACTCATCTCGGCAGGGTCAGTAGTGATCGCTTTGAATTTCTTGAATACATATATATTGAAGGAACTCACTCCACTTCCGCTAAACACAGCCTTGAGCATTTTTGCTTTATGTAGACAGATAAAGAATATGCATGACGTGGTTAACCTGCAGGCGCACCTACATGGGTCAATTGATTTGTAAACCGTAAGGAAAATGCATATAAACACAAAACACTTAACGCATTTCAAGCTCTTTCTAGAACTCCCAATAATGGTTAGACAACGGATGATACTGTTATTACAAACGTTGGAAAACAGAAATACTTGGGTATTTTTCTCACGAAATACCTGTCACGTACGACTCAGAAATATTATTACCATCCAAGTCAAGTAAAACATTGAGTTTGGCTAAACACAGAGTACTCCGAAAGATTGCCGCTACTGACTTTGATGCGTATCCAGCACTGGTGCGATTGTAACTCCAATGCGAATCAGTTTTCGGAAACCACATTAAACGCATTTAACTAATCTGCTGCACCCAGTCAAGAACAAGACCCCGAGGTATATTTTGTTCGAATACTGACCAAACCACAGCGCATTTGCCTTTCAATGTTCGCTTCACCTATCATAACGTACGAAATATTTTATTTTGTGCTGTTTTCAATGATGATCAAATAATAGTCATTTTCCCTAAGAACTAATATCTTTAGCGCCTGACACTTCGATAAGAACAAGCTTCCTTTGCCTCATCTTTCAGTCCATAAAAACTGAAGCTATTCAGTCTGAGCTTGTTTTCCTGATCATGAAGGCCGTTTTCTAGCCTTGAACATTCTAAGAAAAAGGCTACCAGTTTGAGAAACAGGTCGGGATACGTCATCCTCCACTGGCGATGCTGACGACACGTTATGGTCAATTGCCTTGACCTTGTCAGTTAGCTCGAATATGTCGTTTTCAACCACCTGTTGGTTCAGCCGAATGGAACAAATTTCTTCAAGTATATTATACTTCTTTACCTGCATTGACTGTGAACATTAAAATTTTCGTTTAGTTGTTGTCTGTAACGGGTAGCCAATTTTGTTCCGCATCACCCGAAAGCAGCAATCGTTTACTTATAGTATGGGCACACGATAGACATTTCAAGGACAGTTCAAAGACCCGCCGAACGGGAAAAATCGCAATAAAGATGGGATCTGGCACCGGCTCTTTCAAAGGCTGACGTTTACAGAAAAATAATTACATGCAACCTGGTCGAACATGAGCAGGGAGCGACTCGTATCCGTGTCGGCGCCTGATCCCTGAGTGAGCAGCGGTAGCGGCGGCTTTTATGCCGGCTTGTTGAGTGCCATTTTGCCACAGAGATTTACGATGGTCGAAAGGTCTCGGCAGCGCTGTCTCTGATTACGTTGGCTATTATTTGCAAAACTTTGATAGGCCGAATACCATGCAGGGCGGTATATTATTAAAATCGGGCATGTTGTTCGTCTTGGTTCATCTAAATGCGTCAGCATCTGCGCAATCGTATCCAAAATTAGCAGTAAGCGACTGACATCCCTGTCGGCGCAAGATCCCCTTGTTCTCATATAAAGTTCATACGCAAGCACCCTTGGGATTACACTGCTGGAAATTTCTTTTTTCTGTGGTCAAATTTCACGTAAATTTTTTTTATCGTGTTTTACGTTTGTGAACCGCTCGGAATAACACGAAAGTTGAGATTACGTTCGCGGAGAAAGTAGAGGGAATTGATACAGCAGAACTTTTATCACTTTCGCTTGTCGTAAAAAATGCATTTGAATATATATTGTTCTGGGATACGCCATTGCAAGAATCGATCATGGCCTCACAAGAAACTCATAAATCACGCAGTGAGATAGGTTGGCAAGACCTGCGAAGGGGCAAGTTTATTGCAGAACGGTATTTTTTTCTGAATACCTCCCGAAGTGGACGGGCCTCAGCACATTTTGAAAAATCAAAGCACTATACAAACAACCAGACATGGAATTTACCAGTGACAGCTGTTCAAACGTTCCGTTGAATGTTTTATACCAGGAAGAGGGAACAGGACTTTATGAATGAAACGCTTCAATTGCTCAGTTGAGGCTTTCCTTATATCCAAAAATACCTTGGTTGTAGGGAGCACCGAAGATTGGGCTATGGTGTGGTTTTTAGCGGCCACCAACACAGCCCTATGTTACATTTTTAAAGCGTAGCTTTCATGTTCTGTCTGATGGCGTCTGAAAGGCGAATGCTCCATGAAGCAATGGTAATTTTCAGAAGCGGTGATGATGAATGATTACAGGTGAAGTGAAAGAATAAAATAGGCTTGAAATGCCGGAATCGAATGTTGGTTCCTCGCATTATAAAGCTGGGTTTATGCCATTGGTCCATCACTACATGGTTGAAATTCAGTCGAGACTCAGACGACAACCACAGGATCCGTCACGAGAAAGCTTCGCGTTCAACCATTCTTGTCGTTAGAGGAAGCGGTGCATAATTTTATTGCATTCCAGCACAAGAACACTGGATTGCGCAACTGGAACCAAAAAAGCATCATCAAGAATTGATGAGCTGTAGTTATTCGTGCAGCAACTTTAATTTGTACCGGCCAAAAATGTTCCTGCTGCATGTAACGCATGCGATGCTGTAAGAAATGCAATATTTGCTTCAATATTCTCGTCATTGCATGTGTCTAAGCAGGTGATTTGGAGAGGCGCCAGTATAATAGCCCCAATACCGATCATTTACCGGATCAGCTCACTTTGACATTTCTGTCCACAGAGTAAGCCATCAGTGCTACCTTGAGCCTGAAATATTTTAACATAGTCTCATGTATTCAAAATAGTGGCAATATTCGTAGTATTATCTTATAGGAAACTCTGTCCCAAGGTTTCTTAAAATTTAGGTATAGTGTAACAGCACACTGTTGTTTTTTTTTTGTTGTTTTTTTAATTTTCCTAACTAGTTTGGTTGCACTTGATTTCAGCCGGAAAGTGAAGCTTTGCGGATGTTGTTCTGAATTTTTTATGAAACCTTGTATTACTTGCGGTTTTATATGCTCTAGTGCTTGTGAAATCATCCTCCAGGGTAAAAACGTTTTCTTTTTTTTGTTCGCAGTGCAACAACACGGTGAATCATTTTGCTTCCATGGTGACCGAAAAACGTCTCCGTCCGCTTGGACTGACATGTACTGCGCTTACGCCACAATTCCCGGGTACCCGGCAATACGGGACAAAACGAAGGGATCCCGGTTTTTTTTGGCCATCGAAAGCGTTTTCGTCAACTTTGCTCAGATATATCCTCTAGACGACCTCATGAATAAAGTGGCTGCGAAAATGGAGCAGGTTAGTGCTAACGCAGCTGAAGAGCAGACATCGAGTGTGGTGAAGAACGGATGGAAAAAACGACTGTATTTTAACCTGTAGTGGTTACTGTACCCAGTGGATGGCATGTGACATGAACAATGGTGCGGTTAAAAAAATTAAGCCCACCTCCCCTCGCGGGAGCCCTGGTGTGATGCGACGCTGAGGGGGGTTCAAGCGCAAGCGGAGAGCAACCGTCGACCGAAAGGCCGCCGGAGAGCGGCACACCGGTTATATGCGCAGCGTGCCCGAAGGAGAGGCGACCGCAGAGAGAGTGCCGCGGCTATGACGCAACACAATCCAACACAATCCACTTTAATCCAATCCAATCCCAATCAAATCCAATCCAATCCAAGTCAAGCCAAGTCAAGTCAAGCCAAGTCAAGTCAAGCCAAGACAAGCCAAGCCAAGCCAATCGAATCCAATCCAATGCCCCTCGCGAGAGTGTGTTCGCTATCTGAGAGGACAGGGGGAGAGTGGCTGCGGACAACAACGGACGCACGCGGAGAACAATGGACGCACGCAGGAAGGACAGGGCCGCCGACAAGAGATGCTCTGAGCGCGTCGCATCTAAAACAGCCTATCATCAATAATGCTCAGCGGAGAGCTTGCGCTTCTACGCGCGCACATAACAGTGCAAACGGACTGAGGCTCCATATTTCCGCGCATGCCTCACCTGTGTATAAATCACAACAATCATTCCCTGAATGCCCGTTCTGCCGTCTTTTATTCGAGGACAGAGCATAACGGTCTTGCCGGAAGATGTTTTCGCGGTCGTCTCATTTATCGAAGCGAACAAATTTGCATGATCGACTGGGTCACTTCCAAACAACAAAGTTGATGCTTGACATGAATAAAGAAATTCCCTCCTTCGTGTGCTTGTGTTCGTAGTGTACTTCGAAAATCTTCTCCCGAGTGCACAATGTACTGGAAGTCGCTGAGTAAAAACCAGTGCTAATAACGTTTATCGATATCTCTCGCAATATATGTAAGCCTTTTTGATGGTAAGTGTATCGCGAAAGTGTTTTAGTAGATATACTTCTTTTTTTAACCGTTACCTACTCCGACGAAAATGATGTGGGCGAACAAATTCGCCTACTCAGCGGAACCTCTTTTGGGTTTTGATTCACTGCCCTTTGAAGGTGCTCTAAAGGCGTCTGAGATTACACCGGGTTCAGTAGCACAATCATTTCACCTCCGTGGGGAAAACATTGCGACCGTGTCCGCTCCCTTCAAAACGTTATCTGATATTTTCTGTTGTCATTCCCGTTTTTTCTGAAGAACATTCATTGGAATTCAATTCTAGGTTTCGAAAAAATATGTTCTGCTAAAAAAATATAACCGCTGCCTTCGTGGACGTTCGGCCATTCTTGTGTCAAAATCGCCCACACGTTTGTGTGGTTTCGACTTTCGGTGTCATGAAAATTTAGGTGGGTGGTGCAGGCCGGCACGCTCATGCACTGCATCACCAGAGATGGAACTTTATTGATTGCCTTCTTGGCGCCTTATTTACTTGCTGTCTCTTTTTGGCTGGTTGGTAATATTTCCTTGCGCCTGTAGCTTGAAGGAATTCCAGATTTGGTTATAATCAATCGATTAGTGGTTGAAATCAGTCGTTTATTTATGCTTCCAGGAACAGCTTGGTGGCCTTCGGCTGGCGCACGAAAAAAAAAACCCAAAACATGTGCGGTACTACGCACACACACCACAATAATCGCAATTATGCGATAACTTTGCTGACACAGAACAAAAATTACACAGTGCCATACACTGAAATATGTACAACACCCCCTCACACAAACACCAGTACAATGCCCAGGAGTAAGGCATGGAACACCACACCGGCGTTCGTCGTATGCAGATACTGATAGATAAATGCACATAAATGAAAACCATGTAAACTTGTGGGAAGACGGAGTGCTTCAAGATGCGTGACATGACAGAAAAGGAGTATTTAATAACTAGACATGTAGAGAAAACTGCACATGTAGAGGAAACACGACACTATAAGAAGTGAAGTGAAAGCACGATTACTTCGTTACCATTTCAATACTCAATTGACAGCACATAAACCTTTAAAGAGAAGGTCTTACGAGACCAGATCAAAGACATGCTTGCGGAACAGAGTCTGAGAATCACTATGTATGTTTGCTTATTCCGAGTACTGATTGTATGCATGCCTCAAACGAAAAATTAGGCACAAGTAGTGCAGATTGTTTGGAATAAAAAAAATACAGTGTCTTCTGGCCGATTTGTGTGGCACGTGTAGAGGAACATGTTGCACGCCAGCACCTCGCCTCAAGACACTGCGCAGTAAATGTTTTTAAATAGGAAGACCATATTCGCCTTCTTACGTGTGGAGGTTCAGCACGGTAGCATCGGCACCGGAGAGGATCCCGAATTATAGTTGTTAAGAGTAGCAAACCGATGGGTTAAGATAAATATACACTTTTTCAGGACACGATCAATACGCATACGGCTTTTTCCGTCTACTATTCCACACCACATAAGCATACTCGAGCTACTCGCGACATTCATTTGTGTAAAACTTTACAAAAGAGCCCTGCCTTTTGTATTCATCAAAGGTGAAGAAGGGGTCGAAGATTACCCCGTTTGATCTTCCATATGTACAGACAAAAGCTAAACTTAGTTGTAAAATTTACAGCAAAATTCTTAACCTCCAACGCACGTGGTAGCGCTTCAACACTTATGTAATAAGTGAACAATAAGCTGTCAGTTATTTCTTGTGTATGTTAATTCCATGATCACTGCTAATTCCATCTTCACTGCGTCCACTGAGACCCACACCCCGAATGCTGACCACTGCATGTCCGTTTATGCACAAGACATATGCTGCAGCAGAATGGGGAGTTGGTCTAGTTGGTAAAATTACACTTTGATACCATCAGAAATCAGAACACTGAAAAAATGCGAGACGAACAAAGGGAGCACAGGACGAGCGCTTACTCAAAACTAACGTTTAATCGGAAAAGACGAAGAAAATATACCCTCCCAGTTATCAGACCACGCATGCGTCTCCTATAAACAGATGGGAACAACTCAACAACCACAAACAGCAATAAAGACCCATAAAACTAAACCAAACACCTACATCATCAACTGCCATAGGTTGTACAACCATTAGACTACCAAGATACGCAATCGCTTTCTTGTGTAAAGCAGCAGATTTCTGACAGACGCAATTGTCCCCTCTCTAGGTATCTTGAACGCTTCAGCTACCTCCTTTTTCAACTGTCGCACATGCCTGAACACAATCTTTGTACCACAAAAAAGCGGCCTGCAACCACCACGATGCCGGCATTTACTGCAATGTTCCGCAAAATGTGACGATATGTGCCCCTTTCCGGGACAGTTAATGCTCTCTGAAGCGCACGTTTAGGTATCTGCACGGTTGACCGTCGTATTCATTACCGTAAGCAAGTGAAAGCAGATAAACAGAGCCAGCATTGCACTTGACATACCGCGTTACATGCTTCACACTGCATTCATTCCTGCTGCGCGATGGTCTTCGGACAATCTTTTTTCAACCAAAGAACAAACCTTGCGAATTTTGTTTCGTGCTGTAAACTGAACCTTCACATTGTTCGTGGAACCAACTTTTACCAATGCATGCGACATCTTGTGAGATAGCGAATTACTGCCGGCCTCCTATTCCTACCGTCAAATACTGCAACCGTACCATAGTCATCCTTCTTTCTTTTTCATTCTCGAATAAATATTTTATACACTAACCTGAAGACATTGCTTGGGAAACCAGACGCAACTTTCTGAGCCCACATTTTGAGTGCAAGAGGGGGTTTCTAAGCGTGCACAATTCCAAGGCAAAATAATTACTACCAGTAAGAAATACCTCAACATGCACTCTACCATTAGTGTCGTTAGTATAGTGGCCCAACTGGTCGTGGCCGGGTACTACAGCTAGATATTCAGATATGTGCAAGAACATGCATGTGTAAGAATAAGGTACAAATTGGCCGAACGACGAATGAGCCAACACCACCTAAAAACGCTTTCAATGCATCTTTCGGGTCGGCCTACGTCACTACTCGTCATGGAGAGTGGGCCTACACCCTCCGCCGAAGGACCTTCACCCGCCGTGATCGGATGGAGGTTCACTGAACACAACTCTAATGTTGGACAACGCGTTTGAGCACGGCAGGTACGGACAGGCAGAGAACGCGCCGGTGACTGGAAGAACACTCCGAGGGTCTTTTCTTATTTGAGTAAGTGTTCAAGTCAGACCTGCTGGCGAAGTATCGAAGTGTCTGCGGGGTGTCCTGTGCGAAATGAATATAGTGCTCCGCGATATGATGTGCGCCGTAGAAAATTCAGTGCAAACGCTGTGTGCCTAGCTGGGACGGAAACAACCTTTTGGAGACAAAACAGGCATGATCTTGTGTTTCACAAATATCAGCAAGTGCGACAGTAATGCACCCGCTCTATACAGAGGAATAACTTTGTACGTTAAAAAAACACTCAATGGCAAGTACTAAGATCTATTCGCACGGTCAGAATCGGTCTTCTATGCCTTACTTCTAATGGGCGTGTTAGTACTGTAGCGAGGGAATTTGTTATCAGCGATAATTTCAATTGACATATGATTGGTAGCAAATATACTTTTTTTAACTGTGTGCTGGAAATACCCCAATAGGCACCCTTCCGTCTATCGGCGATGATGGGTGCGCGCGAAGCCTTCTCCTTATGGTTATTTGGCTGACCAATCGCACACTGCGAGTATGCGCTACTTTGTAGGTATGCCCCCTTCTCTAGAATACCCATAGTAATTCTCGCGTGTGCACTCCGTGGGTGTAACTTTGCGTTTTCGGATGTACGGCGGGAAATCGATACCTGTTGCCTGGTTTTCGCTTCGACCATGCCGGAATGAAGCATTCGGACAGACGCCGGCTTCATAACTTGAGAGACCCAGGTTCAATGCCGGCCACGGGAACCGTTTGTTTCTGTCGTCCTTTTACTTCACTCACGATGATTCATCCTGATCGTCAAAGAACTTTGGCTTTCCTGCAGGGCGTATTGGCGCAGAACCACATCAGTGAGGGCACTAAAGCTTCGCCTGAAGACGGGCGCCTTTCTGTTTGAAGCCAGTCACGCTTACGACGTGAGTAATGTACAATTACAGCACCACTTCTGGAAGTATGGCTTGCCAGACGCATCACCTAAAATATATCCGCCAAATCAGATTTGGTTGCCTAAAAAACAAACGCGATTACAGCCGTGAGGCAAACCGAACACGCCTGCTTTTTGCAGAAAAGCCTACTTTCACTCCCCGGAAACTTGAATCCCAAGAAATTGGTTGCGCAAAGGCTATGGGTTTGTGCGTCATAAGAACACAGTCTACCTTATTACAAGATATCGAAAGCACCAACCGTATCTTGCTTCGCATTACTTATAATAGGATGCATAACTTCAACTTCCTCAGTTGTGATGCTAGACCTGACAGTCTAAACGTTGAAAATACAGAGCAGACCACTCGGGGGCAATGTGCTTGTCCCAGCGTTTAGGCGGCAAACTCCACTGTACATAGAGATTCACACAATATTATTTAAAAATGAATCTGGCGCTGGGATCGTCCGCCGCGATGAACTTAATGGGTTCTTGTGGATTCGGATTGGCATTCACTGGGTTTGCGAAAATTACTCTGGATTAGGGAGTGCAGCTAGTTTCGTTTTTATGCAGAAATGCATTATAGTCGGGGGTTGTCGTGCGTCCCTTGGACGGCGTGCGCAGCGCGTCTGATGGTGATTGTGGCATGATGCCCTAGGGATTGGCCAACCAAACAATCCATCACGAGATAGCTTCGCGTTCAACCACCATCGTCATCTTCCCGTAGGGGAACCGCTGAAGAAGAAGAAGGAGAAGAAGACAAAGCTGCGAAGAGGAGGGCTGCGTGAGTTTTGGCTACCGTTATCCTCCTCGGCCGGCGCATCTTCCCGATCTGAACCCGGTCGAAGAGCGGCGCAGCGCGCCTGATGATGATTGTGGCATGATGCCCCTAGGGATTGGCCAACCAAACAATCCATCACGAGATAGCTTCGCGTTCAACCACCATTGTCATCTTCCCGTAGGGGAA
Source organism: Haemaphysalis longicornis (assembly GCF_048455015.1). Lineage (NCBI taxonomy): Eukaryota > Metazoa > Arthropoda > Arachnida > Ixodida > Ixodidae > Haemaphysalis > Haemaphysalis longicornis. The sequence continues at coordinate 56,084,464 of NW_027526245.1, forward strand.
CCGCTGAAGAAGAAGAAGGAGAAGAAGATAAAGCTGCGAAGAGGAGGGCTGCGTGAGTTTTGGCTACCGTTATCCTCCTCGGCCGGCGCATCTTCCCGATCTGAACCCGGTCGAAGAGCGGCTCATCGCGCCTCGACTCCTCTTCATGAGCATCAGGCGGCTGACTCGAGGCAACGGGCAGTTTGGAATCAAGGGACAGGCGGTGAACGTGCACATCGACGTATCGAAGGTTGTGCGGTGCCTTCCTCGCATGGTACCCGAGGACGTTGCGTTCGACGTTCGCATTTCTGCATCCTCACAATCCCCCTCGGGGAGGTGCGGGGGACTTTTTTTGCCGTGGTGCTGCCTGAGCGCCTTTGCCTATGCGTCGTGTTGGAAAAAATGTCCAAAAATACGTTCCTCCTTGAACTAAATGTCACACGCGCGCTGTCGCCACGACGAGTGGAAATGTTCTATAGATATTGTTGCAAGCAGGGTGGGTTATCAATTTATTGCCATCACAGCGAGCGCGAATACACCAATGACGGCACGGTATGCGGCGAACTTGCCGGAGAACTATGAGTTGCGGCGCCGCTAATTTAGCAGAGCAATGTATTTTCGCAGTTGGTCAAGGTTGCCAACTGCTTAGAACGGCCACTTACCTTTCGAACGCTGGGTCCTATGGCGTAGACCTGCCAGGCCAGCGGGCGACGGGAATGCAGCTTGATAAATTTATTTATTTATTTATTTATTTATTTACTTTTTAATTTATTCATAATGCAATCCCCATTACAGAGATTTTAGCAGGGTGGTTATAGATATAATTTTTACAACGTTGGCACTCTATGATGCATAAAACAAAACAAACAAAAAACGGAACAGCAAGATGTGAATAGAATAATCAGGTCAAATTTGCTGCAAAGAGCAATAAGGACGGCTGCATGGGATGGTTATTAGTTAGTTCATTCCACTGAGCTAGGGTACGCGTGAAAACAGAATATTTGAAGCAGTTATTTCGGGAGCGGAAAGGGGTTATTGTCAGTTGATGCCTTTGGCGGGTGGCGTACCCAGATGAAAAAGAAATGATATTGGAAACATAAAGCTTGTAATGCCCTTTATTAGTTGGCAAAGAAATTGTAGTCGTATTAAACGATTTTTTTCCGTAAGTGAAGGCTTATTGGCACGATGTAAGAGTTCAGTCATAGAGGTGCGTCCAAAGCTATTAAAAATAAAGCATCTCTAATTCGGGCTAAATATCTCTAAATGTCTCTAATTTCGGCTAAAATAACTTCTCAAAAGGTTTATGGTTGCTATCTTTTTATGAGCACAAACCTTTTCTTAACAACAAATAATGAGACCGCCGAACTGTTTAAAAATGCTTCTTCCAGAAGTATTTGTCCCGGTATAGTTGACGGCAAGTGGCAAACATTTTCCGCAAATCTCCTCGCCTGCGCGTCTGCTTCTTATGAAAGCACCCCGTTTTTATTCCATTCAAGACCCATTTTTAGGAGCTATTTTTTTGTGCACAGAGTAATTTTATAAATAGCGAATCCCGCAGTAAATTTTTTCCTGTAGAAAAGCTCAATATGTGCAGCCGTAGCCACGTTTCGATACTACGCAATCCCGTTCTACTACTACTACTCGTTCCAATCGTAGCGTAAGCGTGGCGTCGGAGTTCCTGTTGTCTAGGTGCTATTGTATGAAACCCTATGCGGCAGTGCAGGTTACCCTGAAGCGGCTGCAGCGCGGAAGCTGAAGGATGCTCTGACAATAAACAAGAGCAGCATGGTTCCGTCTAGAGCCCTGCACGGGCCTTATTTTAAGACCCGAGCCAGGCTCGAGCCCCCTTGTAAATGCCGGCCCCTACCCGAGCCCGTAACACCGAGCCCGGGCCCAGCCCGGCCCAGGGCATTGATAAGTGAGTCTGGCCTGAGGCCGGCACGGGCCCGTCGTATCACGCCCAGGCCCGTCCCGAGCCCGGTCAATTATTTTTGAGCCTAGGGAGGTCCCGCGTGTGTGGGACCAGGCCCTGTATTAGACATTCAAGGAAATTTGTTTATTACATTTGGTAGAGTGTCTTTGTAGCGCGCTATCAGACGGAGCGTCTGGTCTGTACACACGTCATGAATTAAAACGCAAAAAAATAAGCTTAAAAGTGCAGGTACTTTAGCTTACACCGTCTGCAGTTCACGCCACATCGTATTAATAATAGCTCGTATTCTTACATGAGAGACTTCACCACCTTTGGTACCCAGACTATTGGGACCTTCACATGGTTGTCTCGGCCACAAGTTGGACTGGTGAATTTTTTTGCTCCACATCTGAATATCCGAGTATGTACGTGAGTTAAAATATTTTACCTGCAGTGGTTGTTAATCACTGGTGTTTCTCTAGCACGCGAATTTGATTCCTGGCCAGGACAGCCGCATTTGGATTGCTGCGACACCTAAAATACACGCGTACATATACATAGGTGCCCAGCTCTACGTTGTTTGAAATATTTCGTTTCCCGCTGGGGTTTTCCTTGTTATAATATCTTTGGTATGTTATACATGAAAATATAAAATCTTGATGCAGTAAATGAAACGTTAATAAAATTACAATATAGTGACTATCCGACCTAGCAAACCACATTTTTAAAACAACGCGTAGACCTAACATTAGGAAGCGCCAAAACACAAACACGGAATATTCATTTTGAAGCTCTCTTCTACACTTTACGTCGGAAATAATAACGGCCGCGCCCACGTCATCGAACCCGAGCCCGGCCCGGGCCCGCCGATAATCGACATCGGGTGGCCTCCCCTGTCCCACGGGCGGGGTCGGGCCCGGGCTTTAGGGCCAGCCCGAGCCTGTGCAGTGCTCTAGAACTTCCGTCAACACATTCGTTGTAGTCCCGACTGGATATCGGAAAGGAAAGTATTTTCCGTACAGCAATGCCAGCCGAGATCGCTGGGGCCTGCAACGAAGTGTTCGTAAAAACTTTAGGAAAGAGCGGTATTTTTAAAGCTCGAAACCTGCGACAGCTCCTCACTGCGCTAATGTTAAGACCCGCCGTGAACGAGTCGCCTGACTTCAGCGCCTGGGATAGAGTACATAGAAGGGACGTGACTTTGAAGCTTGTGCTGTGGTGTAGCCCAAACACCTTGCTAGAGAAACTTTGCTCTCTGCTCAATAACATCGTGTTTCGAACAGAAAAAATCTCGTAGAACAAAACCCTGGTCAGTGACAAAAAAAAGCCTCTGCTTGTTTGGTAGTAAACAAGAAACCCATTCTCTAGTTTTAACTCTATTTTTACCTCTATTTATATTATATCTCTATTTTTCGCAAATAAATTAATTAAGGCAGAAACAGGCAGCCGCCGCGAACTCCCTTGAAATGGCATTGCTTCTGCACCATACCGCGCGCCACCGTAACAAGCCCATTAGTTCTACGTCACGCAGCCAGCCCCCTCGCCTAGAAAACCTTGTCCAGGTTGTGTTCGTTGAGCACACAGAGAGACGAGAGCGAACTGTGCGGAAAGGCACTTGTCTCTACATCTGGGTGTCGACTATGAGCTAAAACGATTATGTACACGCCCCGATACCGATAAATAAAGTGGGAGCGTATCTGCTGACTTATCTGCAAATGTCGAAAGACAACAATCTTCTGCTGCCTCTGCCAAGTAAATGCCTCTCTAATCTCCTCCCGCTCACTTCTCGCGCTATTCCCATTACACAGTCAACACGGGGAAGGTTTGCTGCTATCAATTCAACTTTCCCGAGTGCCACTGCTCGATACATCTAATGGACCTGTCCTTATACTTGAACTTCGGAACCCGCACTGAGACCCACGAGCTTTGCTCTATTTTCGGGTAATATATTTCTTAACGCGTACTTTTTGATATCGCAAACTTGAAGCAAACATTTATTTTCATGTATTAGAAAACTGCGCGTGGCAGTTGTGCCTCGATGTTATTTCTGAAATCGGCGTTTCGTTTGCATTTTGTTCAAACATTTTGACAAATCAAGCGTGCATTCAGATTTAGTGGTTTACAAAGGTTTTGCCTATATAATATTCTCTTTCAAGAATCCCTTTGACTTTTGGCCCGATGGTTTAATCTAGGAACAGACCCACAGACATAAAGAGGAATACGCCAAAATTTTCGTCTTCAAGGAGGCCGAGGAAGAATATTAGTCTCTACGTTGTCATACAGAGGTGCATACATATATATATATATTGGGCTACCATGTGGCGAGGACACAAAATAGGAACACAAAGGAGGCGGAGCTAAACAGCTGTGTCCATGGGACGATATTTACTAGGCTTGAACCAGTGAACATCATTATGGTTAAAAAAAAAGAATGAAGGCAAACGTGTCCATACACATTTGTGTGACATGGCGACCTGTCGAGTCAGAGTTTGCTATGAAGGGCAGGTCAAGAAGGTACAAACGGCAGTAAAAGCAGATAAACGTTTTGCTTATAGCGTGGGTCCGTGCAGAGTGAAACGCTTAGGATCTAAAACTGGACCCTTGCCTTCGGCCCTAAACAATAAAAACCTCAAGTAATTGGGCACGCTACGTTGGGAAAGACCGTGTCCTGCAGGATCGGGAACACTAACGTTTTAGGCACATGCTTTCTATAACTGAAATAAATTGAAAAGATTTCATAAGAATTCTGGTGGATGCTGATACAACTTTACTTACTGCGGTCGGTAATGCCGCATATGCGTTGGACGGGGATTAACACTCCGCAGGTGATTTGGGGGATCACGCGTCTCGTTGTGGGGCACTCCTGATTAATTACTCCCAACAATTAATTTTTACGTGCGCCCAAATGTTACCACAGGCGTTTTCGCCTTTCGCCTTCGTCTGCCGATTAGCCATCGCGGCCGATATTAAATCTGGGTAGTTGGGCTCAGCAGCGCCAGTCAGCCCCTTGCACTGCTGAGCAGGTAGTAATCCCGGCAGCGAGTAATCCGGGAATATAATCAGTATTGAATAAAAGTGTCAGAAAAAAGAAACCTTTCGTCACGCGGTAGATCAGATGAGAAAAAAGTATTGTTGCACGGGTGGGGCCGTTTTCAGGTCGACTTCAGTGACCTTCATGTGACGGCAAGATTCATATAATTCTTTGTGGCGTCTTCGGCCACCTAGGCCAGAGGACCCTGGGAGCTAAACCACCTGCTCCGGAGTCAGGAGGTCCTTGCTGAGCGGCACCGCCTTCCATTCCTCTTCGTTCGTAACATGGAATAAAATGGGGAGCTTTTTTAGGAGTTTGTAGTTTTTTTTTCAGGCCAAAATGACATGTGGTATGTCTGCGTTCTGATGGCCTAGAGGGCGCTGGTTAGACAGCAGTCGGATTATAGAGTGATAGAAAAGGCAGAGGAGGAAAATATGGACGTTTGAAGTTGGCGCCAAACTACAGTGTGGTGGCAGGAGAGGGAGAGGTCATTGGTGTGATACGACCGCTGGACCGTCGGTAGGGATCGAGTACCGATCGGTGGGTTGATAGGCGGTCCCTACGGTTGAAGGGGTGCGTTGGTTCTGCAGCGTCAGAGGGATCTCGGATGATCTTTTCTCGAGCAACCTCATGTGCCGATTTACTCTCCAAGAGTAGGGAGTGCATCGGTGCCCGAACGATGTATATTTTTGTTTTGCGAATTGGCAGTAGGCAGTCGTAGGTGTAATGTTTGGGGGAGGGTGGGGGGTAGCTCGCCCATTGCAGTAATTCGTAATGGTCGATTTGAAATCCGCTCCTTCAACTATGGTTGGATATTGAGTAGGGGAAGAGAGGGCGGCTGGTTTGGGTGGGATGAATCAACTAGGGCGGCCTCAAGGGCTTCACCTCACGGGTATTGAAGAGCGTTCACTCAGGCAGATTGTGGGTTTGAACAGTGCTGTTTATGAAAAGACTGTACTCTCACTCGGCGCTTTTTGTCGGTATGAATCAAGTGCATTTGTTTAAGGCTGGGTTGGATTACCTGTTGGTCTCAATTGTTGGGAATAATGTCCTCGTAGGGGCAAGAGATTGTGGGGCGACTGAGTTCAAGGCTCAGAAGAATGTGAAGACATGTGTCGCTCCTTGTGAGTCACTCTAGTTGTGAAACCCATTAAGCTTGCATAATTTCGTCTAGTGTATTATTAAGACCGAATGAGAGTAATTGGTGTGTCAATAGTGCAACGTGACACCCTTGGGCCTGTTTGTACGAGTTATCTGTCATTGCTCAAATTTTGTTTCTTCCGCTGACTTTGGAGTTTAGGTATGAGGTGACGTATGCTAAGGGGCTTGTAAGGTCCACTTATGAGGCCAGTGCCCAGGCGTGCACACTGCACGTGAGAGCCCGCCACTCTGTCTGGTGGCTCAACACTGTGGACTCCATGCAGCAGCCGTCACCAATTTGTCACGGCACGTATCGGCGCCGGATAGTCAGGCGAACGGAATTCCGCTGGGATGATCCCCCATTCAGAACGCAGTCGGTGTCGAAGGAGTTGTAGATCCACTGATGAGGTCATTGGCCCAGCATCCGGGCGGCGCGTGAGAACTCAGCAATCTATCTGGCGACGTAGCACTACCAACACTGCAGAGGAATCGACGCAAATTTGTCACGGCACGCACGGGAGATGGATTGTCTGGCCGACCGAATACCACGGGGATTACCCAATACCCCAATACCCTATACCCCAATACCCCAATGACCAAATACCCCATTGAAAACGCAGACGTCGCCGCCGGTTTCCCAGAATCGTCGGCGTCGTGCGCCTGGGAGGTGTAATTGCCGACGTCGGAGCGTGCGCCGCGCGAGCCTCCATTGTTAACGCGCTCCGGTCGGCATAGAGCACTGCCGCCGCCTTTCGCCCTCACCCCGCGGGGTCGCGGGCGCTTGCTCCTCCGCGAGCGCGCCGTTGACCCAAAGATGGTGGTGCCTCATTGGTTATACCGTAGCGCACTGAGTGACAGCTGTCTATGTGAATTTGGGCACTCCCTTACGCGTGTACGAACGCTACAGGGGCGTTCCCGAAAGAGTGTGATGTCGAGGTGTTATAAGGCCGAACTTGGCCGTTAGAAATCGTTCTTGTCTGAGCGCTGAGCTGGGCGCTTCCCGGTGGGACAAGGAGTCTCGACCGTTGAAGCTGGGTTGGGATTTGTGAGCCCTCTAGGCTAGAGGTTATGATCGCGTCGGAAGTTCAGGGTACAGCGCCGTACTGGGACACTAGACGGATCCTGCGGCGATACAGGGTCTCGGCCGCCCTTTCTCGAGCGGTTTGTGTAGGCTCCGAGAATAGGAGAGTTAGACGAAGTTGAGGAGATCGAGTGATTTGTGCGCACTCGGAGCTAGCGTCTAGCCGAAATTTCAAGTTTTTAGATACGACTGTATCTCATTCACTCGCCCTGTACATGCAGCTTGGGCGTTGTTGTCGTCCGCCCCTCCCCCATTCTCCTCGCCGCACAAGCTGCGCTCTCCGCCGCTCACCCCCTCTCCTCTCCGATGCCCCTCTCTCGTCCACACCCCTCCCCGTACGCGTGAAATAAATTGCCCGGACGCTCAGACGCGAAAGAGAGAAAAGGAGGAGTGCGAGTGGGAAAGGCGAAGGGCGCTTGGCTTTTCCGCCGTTGTGCACACTCCCTGCGCTCTGGGACCTGCCGGAGCCGCCGGAGCTGTGCCCTCTGCGCTAGCCTGTGCTCATGTTACGTGAAGTGTTTCAATCGGCATGTTGTATTTCGCTTTCTGCGACGGCCGCGCTGTGGATTGAACGCCTAATCATTCATATTCTAACAAAGTTACGAGTGCTTCAACCGTGCCTGTGTTGGATTTCGCGTTCTCAACAGGTGTTTCCCGCCGCTTATGCACTTACGTGAAGCGGCAAGTGTTTGGATCAAGCCGGTCGTGGTTTGGGTCACGACAGCCGGTCATGGTTTGGATACACAGTGTGCGCTACCGCATCCGCTCCTCATGCTCTTACGTGAAGTGCTTCAACCGTGCCTCTGTGCGTGATTACGCGTTCTCAGGCGTTGCCCGCTGCTGTAGATTTCGAAGTGCCTCAACCGTTCGCCAATCGCCGTGTATATGAACCGGTTGTTTCTCGAGCGTGTATCTAGATCTACACCATTCACCCTGTGGTGATCGACCGCCGCTGTAAAAGTTATAAAGTCAACCTTTAATTGTCAGGTGTTGCCCGCCGCTGTGGATTTTGAAGTGCCTCCTCAGCCGTTCGCAAATCGCCGCGTGGTTGGAACGGCTGTTTGTCAAACGTGGATCTGCACTGTTTACCCTACATGGAATCAGCTTAACCTTTGGCCCGAAAATTGCATTTTGTGCCCTGATTGCTTCTGCGATAGTGCAGACCACGGGTGCAGACAACCGTGTTGCTTCAGATATATTTTTTTTCTAGCGTTCCGTACTGACGAGACGGCAATTGGAACTCCCTAAAGTTTCGTCAGGCGGAATGATAATTGGCCAGAGTCCTTCAGTGATTTACTATTGCTCTATTTCACGCCCTCGGCGGTTCGCAAATCGCCGCGTGGTTGGAACGGCTGTTTGTCAAACGTGGATCTGCACCGTTTACCCTACATCCCTACATGGAATCAGCTTAACCTTTGGCCCGAAAATTGCCCTGATTGTTTCTGCGATAGTGCAGACAACCGTGTTGCTTCAGATATATTTTTTTTTCTAGCGTTCCGTGCTGACGAGACGGCAATTGGAACTCCCTAAAGTTTCGTCAGGCGGAATGATATCTGGCCAGAGTCCTTCAGTGATTTACTATTGCTCACATGCGTTGCCTCCATCAGGCAGGATGACCTTTAATTGTGTTATTCAGTAAACCTTGGGTGTTGGGCTAGTTGGTATGAAGACATGAGGAAAAGCAGAGCGCTGAAGTTTAAAAGACGACCACAGAATAAAGGAGCAAACGAATCACACCAAGCGTTTCGTTTGTCCCTTTATTCTGTGGTCGTCTTGTAAACTTCAGCGCTCTACGTTTCCTCATGTCTTCATTGTGGCCTTTGGTGTGTGCTTCCGTTGCTAAATGTGTTGTCCGGTGCTTAATCAAATTTCGCCCCCCGTTTTCTTTGGCTACAGCCACGGTAGCCATTGTTTTCACCTGTCCTGCAGTTCACATGGTGAGAGCAGAATTGCTTAAAAATGCTCACTTCTGGAAGCATATTTGGGAAACTGGTCATTATAATGCAATAGTCATCACATCAAAGGCTATGTGACAAACTTGCTAACACCCACGCTTTGCAATCGGTCTGCTGTACGCTGAATTTGCGCACGAGACACTCTTTTAAGAGTGAAGTGTACATGCATGTGTTGCTGCAGGCCAGCTAACAGTGCTGAACTGGCTGTAAAAGTTGGTCTGCCAGAAAAACCACAATTTTTCAAAGCCTTTTCTTTTATTCATCGAACTGGCTTTTTCTCTTTCGCTTTTTGGAAACATATCAGGGCACGTCACAAAGCGCCCAGAGCAAGCCAAGCCCGACTATTCAGTTGTTACCGCCTTCTTAAAAACTTGTCTGATTACCCTTCACTTTTCAAAGTTACGTTCTGTCATTCTGTTACATTCTACCTAATGCTACCTTGGTGTGGCGGCGTACAGCAAAATAGGCCACCCAGCCCCATCTCTTTGCTGGCAGGGCATTATGACATCGGCAAAGCTTCCCTAGGAACGCCCGCAGTGGCACCACCTAGGAAAGCTGCTACGCGAACATGCCTGCGCCATTGATCAAAGCATTTCACAGCCGTCTTGTTTCCTGCTGATTGTGCTCATAATCCCCTGCTGTCACTAGCTGCTTTATCTGTATGCGCTAAGTCACTAGCTAGGTACAGTACTACAGTCTCTAGTGCACCCACATGCATGCATTTTTGTGGCTGTGCTTGTAGGCAAGGCAAAACATTCTGATGAAATCGACACTGCAACAAAGTGTGGGATGAGGCATCATATTTTATGTTTGCTAGATGAGGTTTTTGTCTTTTAAGAAGCACAAGACCAGGAAAAGTTCTTGCACACATTCATATCCCTGCATCAGTGTTTGCTTCAGAAGAACGCTTCGACTAGTTCCACCAGTCATGTCTTGACATCCGCAATTAGTAATGTCACAAGTTGTCGTACAGAACAATATATGGGGCAGCCGTGCCTGTTTTCACGCCCCTTTGGGAATTTTCATGCACTAATAAAGTACTGCTGCTGCAAGTGGCATATTATTTGTATTCACAACACTGTAATTACTGATGCTGGCCAACTTGCTTTTGCACTTTAGTGTCTCTTTAGGCGTCTGTATTGTACCGTAAATCCATTAGGTCCCTCCTGGGCAGATGTGCTGAACTATGCTCCTGTGCTATGTCGCTTTTGCATCCCAATATATTTACTTCCTCTTTCTCTCTTTTTAAGCATAGCAGCAACCTTTGAGGTGCAAAAAGTGTCGAAACATGAAAAAGTTCAGTGTAGTTCTTCGTGCTTGAAATGAGTGAGCTACATTCTGCGCATATTACACCTTGTGGCATTTCTGCTGCCCACAGGCCTGAAAGAAGGACACGACAAGTGCTTGACTTGCAACAATGTTTATTTGTTTGCACCACAAAGATATGCAAGTACAAAACATCAAAAGCAAGAATCACAAGCAGGAGCCTGCGTCCTAGCCTTAAAAAGGTGGCATTATGCGAACCATAAAAACACAACTTCAGTCATATGCATACTCCTATCACTCAGTACATTCACATTAACAACTTCAGCAATTGTAGCAGCACCCGCACAAACAAAGCACAGCAACATCTCTCACTAAGTGCATTGGCAAAAAAATTCACCTACACAGTCTGTACAGATGATTAACAAGCAAAGCTGTGACATACAGTTGCTGTTTTATGTGTGATGCGTGGCCTACCCAGTGAGCTGTGCTTCACAGAGTAGCTTGCTGCATGTGCGCTCTGCTGCGAGAGACGCCTTAATGTTCCCTTTGATGTGGCATTGCCAAGTAGCACTGTCAGTAGGTGTGAGAGTGTAGCTGCGTCATCTATAAACCTATAAGCCAATCTCTGTCTTTGTCGAGAGTTCGACGGAATGCCATCTGGTCAGGTAAAGGCATTAGTATAAATGTTGCAACAAAATTGACGTTTCAGGATCCGTATGGATCCCTTGTTCATAATGGATTGATGGCTTAGCAGCAGGCTCCTAAGTAGCGTTGAGTGCATGACGTAATGTACGGGAGTACACATGGTTTAGAGTGCCAGATGATCTGTTGATTGTGTTGCTTGTTGTCTGAATTATTAGCGATTCAAGACTGAGCCTCGTTGCGATATTCTTTCCCGGCGACCACTACATAATTCAGTCACAAATCTCCTATCAAAGAGCGAGCAGCCAAAAAATTGGCACTGCGTGCATAACAAATTGGAAGAACTTCCGAGAAACCACCCCCGCTGATCGGATAACAGTCTCGAGGAATGGACTACCAAGCTCATTCAAGAGGCAAGAAAACACGCCAAGGAACTTTCCCTTACGCAGGATAACCCCCAGCCATCGATGCCTATCTCCTCCACCTCTGGGACGCCCGTAGAGGGCTAATCAGGCGGTGGAAAAAGAACAAGACGAACCGCAAGCTGAAGATCTGCATTGCGGAAATTACGGCAGAAGCTGAAGTGTACGCCCGTTGGCTGAGCCAGCACAACTGGACGCAGTTCTGCAACAAGCTGCAAGGAACGCTGGGAACCCGCCGCACATGGTACCTGCTCCGTTCCCTTATGGGCCCCGGTGAATATAAGGCGGTCGCAGCAGACCGGCTTCGCCGATTAATCCACAATTACCCGGGCACAGAAGAAGACTTGTTGGACGAACTTATTAAGCAAGCCTTGGCGCCCCCACCTCATGTCCAACCCACCCAGGCACCTGACTACACAGGCGATCCGAATCCCAAAATGGATGAGCCGTTCTCCATTGCTGAAATCGAGGCGGCAGCGTACAACCTCACCCGAAACACCACTCCGGGTCGAGACAAAATCCCTAACAAATTATTGCGAAACCTCGACCATGCCGTCCTAGAAAATCTTCTAGTCTACATCAATGAGTGCTGGCTGGCGGGTTCCTTGCCCCCACAGTGGAAACACGCAGACGTCACTTTCATCCCCAAGCCCGGCAAACCCTTGAACTCCAAGAATCTGAGGCCTATTTCTCTGACCTCATGTGTCGGCAAATTGTTTGAACACCTGGTTTACAACCGGCTCTCGCCCCACGTTGAAGACAACGGCTACTTCCCTGACACGATGTACGGCTTCCGCCCACATCTGTCAACCCAAGACATACTACTTCAGCTTAAGGAGGAAGTGCTGGACGACTTTAATAGCCACAGCAAGCGGTCCATCTTGGCCCTTGACATTAAGGGGGCATTCGACAACGTTTCTCACCAAGCCATCCTTCAAGGCCTCGCATCTACAAACTGTGGCGAGCGCACATTCCAATACTTTGTCTCCTTTCTAACCCAGCACACAGCAACAGTGGGCATCGGGCACCGTCGATCCGACGCATTTAAAACCCTGCCAAAGGGCACTCCGCAGGGGTTGGTAGTATCCCAAATACTATTCAACCTCATAATGAAAGACTTGCCACCCCTACTAAAAGCCATCCCGAATCTTCGCCACGCAATATACGCGGACGACCTAACGCTCTGGGTCCCCACTGGATCTCCGGGCGACCAGCAAGATGCACTTCAAGCAGCCATTCAGGTCACCCAACAATACCTGAAAGCCCGAGGACTCGATTGTGCCCCCGAAAAATCTGCCCTTCTAACCCTGTGCAAAAGGACATATAAGAAGCGTCCAGATCCCATACCAGATCCAGAACTTACCATTAATGAGCAACGCGTCCCCAATGTCCCACTCCTACGCATATTAGGCCTCACCATACCAAAAGATGGCTCAGGCGCTCAGACTATCCTTCCCTTGCAACGGACTCTTGACCAGCTCATTCACCTCATCCGCAGGATCTCCCATCAGCGACTTGGGCTACAAGAAGCTGACAGCCTGCGCATCATTCACGCCCTCCTTATTAGCCAGGTTACGCCACAGTATTTGGCCCTGAAACCCGCAGAGAAAGAAAAGCTAAACATCGCCATACGCCAGGCCTACGAGGCCGCCCTTGGACTGCCTCCAAAAATAGCAACAAGAAAACTTCTACAGCTCGGCATCCATAATACATGGGAGGAACTGGAAGAAGCTCATCGCATCTCCCAATTCACGCGACTTAAGCTCACGCCAACCGGCAGGGCTACACTTACCTGGCTCGGCTACAGGCCTCCCCCAAAATGCGAACAGAGGCAACGCATCCCTCTAACCATCCGACAGTACATCACAATCGCACCCATTCCCAGAAATATGCACCCCATCTATAACAAGGCACGCCGAGAAGCCCGGATACGAGCCCTTAGAAAACGCTTCCCCAACTCTCCCTGTACTCGTTACACGGATGCCTCTCCATACCACCAACAACCGGAACATGCCGTGAGTGTCACCGGAGCCAACAGTGCAGAACTGACGGCCGCTACAGTACACACGACATCTATTGAGGCAGCAGAAGGACTTGCCATCGCTCTAGCCGCCACCACTGGAAACGACTACTTCACTATAATCCGCCTGCCGCAACTTCCTGCTAGGTCGAATAACACCCACGGCCTTAAAAATTCTGCAAAGTGTGCACCAGCTCCCGGAAATGCACATCATCTGGACCCCCGGACATGAGTCCTTCAAGGGGAACGAGGCGGCACACGCCGCTGCCCGCGTTCATACACACCGAGCCGTTTTTCAAGAAGGCGAAGTCACACAGCCCCTTCGCTCTCCCAAGCCCGCTACTCTGAATTCATACGCGGACATCCTCGCCCATTACCGCCACGAACGACGACGCTTCCCGCCACCACATCCCCATTTATCCAGAGCACAGGCGACTGCCTTTCCTCCATGCCATGTACCCCACTCTCTACTACTCAACGTGTAATTTCTGTCACCAACCAGGCACCCTGTACCACATGGTATGGGAGTGTCAGAAAACCCCATCTCTTACCCCAAATCCTCACCCAACGTACGAGCAGTGGGCGGACCAGCTGGCCAGCTCCGACCTCTCAGTCCAGCGTATCCTGGCGGAGAGGGCTAGGGCAGCCAGCGCGGACCAGGGCTTCCCGGACTACAGGAGGCCCCCCACCTGGTGGGCACCTGAAGCTCGTCTTAATAAAGTTTATCCACTCCACTCCGTGGCTATGATGCGCGCGTGGTCCCACTCTATCTTGTGGCCCATCTTCTCGGCATGCTCTGCAAGTGCATTCGTCACGGTGTGGCCCTTGGTGACGTCATTTTTGTGCTGTTTAAGACGCCGGCAAAAATTTCCGCTTTCACCAATGTATACCAATTCGCAGTCGGCGCATGGGATTTTGTAGACCACACCAGGGAAACGTTGCCGAGGGAGGATCCTTTATGTTAAGCAAGTCACCCTTGAGCTTGCTTGCTTGCACATGCGCGATCTGCACACCACGTTTTCTGAAGACACGAGCAAGGGCTCCACTTCCAGGCAGTTCCTCCACAAGGACATGACATTAGTGTATCGCACGCCGTTCGATGTCACTGAGCTCTGCACCTTGCTACGGTTTTGCCTGTCTAACGCTTGCTTCTCGCACAAAAGCGAATTCTACAGGCAAGTTTTCGGTACCGCTATGGGAGCATCTATTTCAGTCACGACTGCAAATATTACAATGGAAGCAATTTAAAACAAGGCATTGGAATTATTTTAGCAGATACCCAAGGTGTTCCCGAGATACTTCGATGACTGCTTCTGCGGTAAGGTGTACATCAGACAAACCAGCTGATGCGTAAATGACCGCCTCAGGGAACATGATCTTTCCATGAAGAATGGCACCGGGTCGCATTTGCCTCATCACTACCGCGAGTGTGGCAAAGGATGCCTTCCGAGACTGACAGAGACAATCATTATCGGAAAGAGTCGTGACACCGTGGCGCAAGAACTGCGCGAAGCGTATTTTATCCAAAAAAAAAACAGCGCAGGCTGTATCAGTGAAGCATCGCTATCCCTGTTTTCGAAGGAGTACCGGATCCTAGACAACATGCGATAAAAAGGTGTGATTATTGTCTTCAGCTGTGGCTATTTTGTTTTTATAGTATCTTTTTCAGATCTATTATCCTTTGTGTATGTTTGTGCGTTTGTAGACAAGCTACTTATATCGCTGTCTTTCCTTGGAATAAATCAGTTGTTAGTAGCGCATCTGTCTCGTCGTTCTTCGTTTTTTCTGTCCTCGTTTGTAGCGCTCGATTTTCCTTAAGAAATGAACCAACTAGCCCAACAGCATAGTTTACTAAAAAAGCGGACCCTGATTTACAACGCTACTTGCCCGTACGATTTCGAAAAGGAGCTTTTGTTATCGCCGACGCTTCAGCTATCACGTCTCTCTCTTTGAAGGGAACAAACCGCACGCGGGCTGCGATCGATCACTATTTTTACCATACATTATGTGCAAACAGCTTCGTGAATATCAACCCAGTATTTTTTGCCTTGCTGCCCATCAGGAAACGAATTATAAAACGGATCTAAAACGATAAGCCAGCTTCCACAGCTAAATGATGCACTAAAGCACGAAAACATTTCCTATCTGCCACTGTTTTCTACTTTAACCAGAGACAGGTGCTGCTGAAAAAATTTTACTTTCAAATAAACTAAATCTAACACTCAAAGTAAATACTTCACTTGGGAATTGAACTTTTAAAAATCTAGTCTATTATTTAGGAGAGGAGAAGTTTCGTTAGTTTTCGCACTTGACGAAGACGACGGCCGATATTTGTGCTGATGTATTTGTTACTTAGAGAAAGGCTGATTTTGGCTCACTTAGCGAGTGAGGCAAAAGTCACACAAGCGTTTATAGCCGCGTGTACAACAACTCTATTTAGGTCGTCAAACTTTTGAAAAGGTCTAAAGGATAGAGGTGGCATTGGGCCAGCCCAAATATGGCCCATATTAGACGCGGGATGCAAGCGGCCAAAAAGTTATAAAATATCTTTTTTTTTCTGTGGTAAATGCAATAGGAATGACAAATGTAAGGCATGTGCTCATTTCGCGCTATTTTTATCTTTGAGTAAACATTTTATTTTTAAGTAAAAAGAGGTTTGCTAACACCAAGACATTCGCAAGCGCGTGAATAGTTTGTAGGCTTCTCATCTTTCTTGCTTTTTTTTTTACATTGAAAAAAAAAATGGCGGATACGCCTGCCTATGCGGTTAGTTTAAACATGTGATGGCGACGGCGGTACAGCGCGCTGGTGTAGCAGAGAAACCCCGGGCGAGCACATCCTTGCACCTGGAGGAGCGCCCTGCAAGTCGCCGGAGAAATGCGAGCTTCACGGGACAGGTTCCCCAACCTCCGTCACAGGCAGCTCGGAACTTGTTTCGGCAACTCTCCACCAGGTGCAAACGTCGTCTGCATGGAGCTACTTTGAACGATGGTGCCTAGTGTGCAGTGTGCTTGCGAAGCTCAGGATTTCGCCAAGGTGATTTTAAGAGCTTAGACTGCTTATTTGGACAAAAAAAATTTGAGTGCAGTTGGCCTTTAATGCCGAGACATGTGCATTTAAAAATATTGGAGTTGATTTCCCGTGAGTTTTCACTATTCATTTACGACTTGTAGTGCCATTCACACACCTCCGGAGAAAACATAACCCTAAATGAAGAGGCCCACACAAGGGGCACCCTATTAGGTGCCTTCTGTCCCTTCTGTAGTCCGAGAGCTTTGGCGTGCGGCACCCCATCTCTGACGCTGAGGTTCAGCGCGTGAGGACCGCTTGACCTTCTTGCTAGCCGAGCTCTTGGCCAGCAGGCACTCTACCTGGTCCCCGGTTGACCCCAGAGCGACGCCTGGCAATGCTTGTGGGCTGGACCTTGACGGTACAGCCGCACCTCCGGGCGCTGGTGAAGCCTGCCTTCATGGGCAGGCTCCTTCCTGGGGCTCTTTTCTGATCTTGTGCATCTGCCGCAGCAGCTGCTGAAGGGCAGTGGCATAATATGGGTTGCCAGGAGCTAGGGAAGGCTGGCGCCACCACTCCTCGTAGATCTTTTGCAGCTCCGCAGTGTCCTACGAAAAATTTGTTCAGGATATACCACAGATTTACTCAAAATCTGTTGTATCTCCTATCTTTACTATTGTCTTCTTTGCACTGCTGAAGTAATAAGGGTGTTCCGTAGGTATTCAACTATGGGCCTACCGGGAAACCCATTAGGGCAGAAAAATGTTCACAGAACTCACCTTCCCCTGCCAAGCTTAGATAACCACTTTGGACCAGAGAATACTACGCAGGTATTTACAGATTAGTTTCACAAACATTAATGCATTCATTGAACTAAAATAAAACACAAGAAAAAGCTTTGTTTAGTGCCATGTTCAGTTACATAATAATGACTGATTGATTGATTGACTGCAAGGTTTAAAGTACCGAAACTACACCTTGCTTATGAGGCGCGCTGTAGTGGAGACAGCTGGGGTTTAATTTTGGTCACCTAGGAACAGCTAGGAAGAGTTAACGTGCGCCGAAATCTCGACACACAGACTCTTTCGCTTTTCACTTCTATCAGGAAAATTGCTACCGCAGCCGGTATCGAACCCATGTCCTTGGGCTCAGCAGCACAACACCATAGTCACTTTAGTCTCACAGAACCCAAGCAACGCCTCTTCAAAATCCCAGGGTTCCTCAAAGCCTTACTTGAGAGCCCCTGACCTAGCGCTTTCGCAAGGCACCTTTTTATTCACAGGGCCTTAGTGGCATACAAGGACTATTCAGCGAAACACACAGAAAAAACATTAAGACCAGAATGTAAAATTTTACATCTCAAAAACTTGCACTGTGCAACTGACTACGTATCTAATGGTATGAGATTGGATCCTGGCAGAGTGTGTTTAACACTTCTTCTTTTAAGCTGGGCTGAAGACTGTCACACCTGGTGGGGCCCCTAACACCAGCACAGTGCTGTTTAATGAAAGTTTATTCCTCCTCCTCTTAGCACCCTCCCTATGTCAGAAAAGGCCTCGGAAGACATACGACAGCGAGCATACAAAATTTCACACTAGCTGTGACATATGAATACTACTTCATTCTTGCTCCCCTTTACATGCATTGGAAAAACTTGTTCGTCTTGCTTCTGCTATGATGCTACGCAGTCATGTTGGATTGCCTTAATTTTTGGAGTGTCTTTTTTGGCATCCTGTAGCCTTCTTCTACTTAGCTCCTGCAATTGTACCTTCGTAAAAATAAATTTTACTACAAGAGACCCCTGAAAAAATGCATGCACGTGGTTATAAAATAGGTAGCTCTTGCCAAAAGTGGAGTGTGTTGCTGAGAAACAGATCTTGTTCAGGTGTCTAGTTGCTACCTAGGTGTCCAGTAACTGGAGTAAGGGTCACAATTATTAGGCTTTGCTAAAATAAATGCACGAGCACAAGCCACACCTCAACACCTCACGTTGGTGACTGCTTCCAGTTGAGCCCTGGGCCTCCAGCTGTGGCTCGGTATCCATAGGCAGCTGCTGCTGTTCAGGCTCTGCTGCCACCGGTTGGCCTTGCCCTGTGGGTGTGCTGGTGCTGGCTTCTTGGGAGTTGTCCTGTGTTTGCTTTCCCAGTCAAGCTTCCTGAATGCCCCCTCCAGACATGCTGTAAACAGTTAGGAATAGTGAAAACTGACTGTGAATCAGATCGAATATTCTCAAATACGAATAGTAGAAACCAACCGCGAATTACATATATTCGAATGTAAATGGCAAAAGATTACTGCAAATGAATTATTTTCAAATGTGAATAGTGAAAATTCACTTCACATTGAATTTGATTCAAATTGCGCATTGCTCCCACGCCAGGCTGCTGTTAGCTGTGCCACGTATAAAGATGTATTATGAGCTGCAATGTTGTGGCGAATTCCACACGCCCATTTATTCCTTCTAAGTGGAACAAAAATAGTAGAGCGAAGGTATGTACTGAGACATATGAACGTCTGGGCCATAATTTAAAAGTAGTTTTACAAGCACAGGCTTTCAGTCAGGCTGTGCCATCTTCATTAGGACAGGTGCATCAGACAAGTCTAGTTAAGTGCGCCGTGGCTGTGCATGTGCTCATCGCTGCCTTTCTCCCGAATTAGAGAATTCAACACTGCAGAACAGAGTTTCTGCGATAGCTTTCCGTCTACACTGCATGATAGCTTGCTTGAAGCTGAAAATTAAACTGAGAGAGATACCATGTTTGCATAAACGTTGGCACAGGTCACATAAAAGTAGCAATATATGGAGTGTGCTGGGGTACATAGCTACTTACAATGTTCAACGTGATTTGGTGCTCTTCTGTCCAGCTTAGTGAGGGGGCTCACTCCTTCGTCGCCATACTGCCCTCTCCGCCACCCGCAGAACCAGTGGTAGACGGTGCTGACTGGGGGATTTACAGCGCTGCTAGCGAGCAGGCCCTCACCGTCCTCCTGCCTTGCCAGCTTCGTTTTATGAGGAGCTAGTGCGGCTGCTGGGGTCGTATCATCTTGAAAGTAGCGGAAGAATGCGGCACTTTTGTCCGATGTGGGTTTTAGAAGGCGAAGCCCATCGGCGCAGTCGAGCCCGTGGTTGAGCACCTCATGCAGCTTGATGACAGCAGTCGGCGAGACTGGCCAGTTGAGGAATGGGGTCGTTCTGCTGAGTTGCTTTTGTGACTTCCTAATTTTGACATCTACAAATGCTTAGCAGTAGTACAATGCTTTCCGGCAGTTTCGTTCAAGCTTCTGTGCTGACACCTTCACTCCTTGTGGAACACAAACCTGTAAAAAGAGAATATCACAAATTATCTCAATTCTCAAAATATTATTTAAAGCTTGATATACAATGACTAACCTGCAATATATTTTTTTACTTAAATTACAATTTTATGAAACACAAACGTGTTAAACGGTAATATTATGAATTATTTTAGTTGTGAGAATATTATTGAGAACCAGATATGCAATCTGTAACCTGCAAATGTTTTTTTTACTTCAATTACCCACTTCATCTGACAAGTTTCACAATCAGACAACTAAGAAATGCTGAAGTTCCAAGGTGATGCGCATACTGTATTAAAGATGTGCCTCCAAGTCATGTTCTGATCTACTTCGCGGAATAAGAAATTGTACAGGTTTAGCACTCGCCTTTCACTTAATTTTCCCATGTATGAAAAATGGCGTTTTAGGAAAATTTGTGTTGGTACCAAGCAAAAAAATAAAAAAACTTGCTCAATCGCTCACGAAATCGAAGCGGAACAGTTGCATGTTATGCTCTTGCATATAACACAATTCTCTCCAAAATAGGACAGTTATATGCTTCCCACATTTCGGTTACGTTTAAATCCACTGAAGACGTAATAACACGACACGTTTAAAGCCTCTTATAAAGCATTTTCAGTTGGTCTTTTTTTCCTCCTCAGCAAGGGGTGCCCCTTTATAGACCGAAGGGGGCAGGAGATAATTGGCTAAAAATCATTCATCTGTGAAAATGTTAAAAGCATGACACACATGCTTGACTCTTTTTGCTCGGACCATACTATGAAGCGTTATTTGTTTGTGAATTAGAATTAATTACATCACACATTATTCTGATATTGTTTAATCTTACATAAGGAAAAATAAATTAATTTGAACATGAAGGGAAATGCGGATTGTTTTTGCACGGGTGCTTCAAATCGTGGTCAAAAAATCCCAGCCCAACTCAATGTAATGTAATTTAAACTATATGTTCTTTCACCTCGGCCAAGAGAACATACAACGAAGTTCAGCTGTTCTTCCCTTTGAAATTGAGCGTGAAAGACGGCGGCATCGATGATTGACCCGTGGCGTTGTTCAGCGTGACGGAAGCAAGTGTGATCAGTAGTAACGAGATTTTTAAGCCACCGCTACTGTAATAAATGCGTAGCAAAAAAAAAAAAAAAAAACTCGCTGGTGTAGCTTCGCAACTGCAACTGATCAGTCTGTCTTGATTTTACCAGGTCGGGTAGGGGGGTGATATGGCAACGCCTCCGAGGACCTTGCCTGAATAAATAAAGACACTGCCGAAGAGCATCTATGGTACCTCGCTGGGTTGGGGCATGGCCTCCTTTATACTTTATAAAGGAGGCCATGGTTGGGGGCTCCCAGTCGACGATCCACGACGCACGGTCGCACGGTTGCCTCGCCGTAGTAGTCAGCCATGCGTACGCATCCCCGCACGAAGCACGTCCACGTTATCGACGCTGGCTTTGCAGTCTAACTAGAAAGGTTGGTCGCGCCCGCGCACGTCACAACGGCTGAAGAAATTAACTGCTACTTCGCCGTCGAACTAGAAAAAAACCGTAAAATTGCAGCAAACTCTACGCCACTGATGCTGCTGGTGCCGTGAACGAACCCTAAACAAGAGCAGAGGAGTGCGGAGTACGTTTACTGCTTTGTTCGCACGCCGGCAGAACCAGCCTAAACATCAAATAGCAGGGAAGGAGTGCGGAGTACGTTTGGTGCTTTGTTCGAACTTCGCACACCGCAACGTTCTTATGGCGCAAGGTTTGTTTTGCATTCAACAGGTGGCGCACCGCAAACGCGCAATTTTTAAATTGTAAGCCGCGGCATTCGCGCTCACGTCTCCGGCTACGGATGAGATTTCTTTTTCTTGGAATGCATTTTTAGCATTTCTGCGCGTACTGTAGCACGATATCACGTTACTGTGATCGCCTACAGCATCAGCAACCATGCTTAAAATAAGACATATTCCCGCTGCATTTTTTATTCAGTGACAAAAAAGTAAATTCTCAACAAGAAAAGTGGGGGGAGGGTTCATTATGAGAGTAAATACAGTAGCTCTCATTTTAAGCACAAAAAACTACACTGAACTTTTTCATGTTTCGACACTTTTTGCACCTCAAAGGTTGCTGCTATGCTTAAAAAGAGAGAAAGAGGAAGTAAATCTACTGGGATGCACAAGCGACATAGCACAGGAGCATAGTTCAGTACATCTGCCCAGGAGGGACCTAATGGTTTTACGGTACACTATAGACGCCTAAAGAGACACTAAAGTGCAAAAGCAAGTTGGCCAGCATCGGTAATTGCAGTGTTGTGAATACAAATAATTTGCGACTTGCAGCAGCAGTACTTTATTAGTGCATGAAAATTCGCAAAGCGTCCTGAAAACAGGCACGGCTGCCCTGTACATTGTTCTGCAGACAACTTGTGGCATCACTGATTGCGAATGGCAAGACAAGACTGGTGGAACTAGTCGAAGTGTTCTTCTGAAGCAAACACTGATGCAGGGTTATGCAAGTTTAAAATGAGTGTGTGCGCGTATGCAAGTTTAAAATGAGTGTGTGCAAGAACTTTTCCTGGTTATGAGCATTTTAAAAGACACAAACATCAGCCAGTAAACATAAAATATGATGCCTCATCCCAGGCTTTCTTGCAATGTCGATTTCGTGGGAATGTTTTGCCTCGCCTAGAAACACAGCCACAAAAATACATGCATGTGGGTGCACTAGAGACTGTAGTACTGTACCTAGCTAGTGACATACAGATAAAGCAGCCAGTGGAAACAGGAAAATTAGCACAATCAACACGAAGCAGGACGGCTTTCAAATGCTTTGATCAATGGCGCATGCATATTCAGCAGCTTTTCATAGGTGAGTAGCGCCTGCAGGCGTTTCTGGGGAAACATGGTCAAGTAGCGCGGTAAAGACGGGACAAAAGTAGAGACCACACAGGACTAGCGCTAGACATCAACTGAAATTTTTACTACACACATCAAAAGATATACAGGAAGGGCGCATGCGTGAACATGCTCAAAGCACAAAGAAAAAAGACAAGGTCAAGTGGTGCATTTTGTTACGCACGTGGCGAGTTCGCATCCAGATAATCTATTTCTTTTTTTGATGAACTAATAGAAGCCGTGCTTACACACTTTTCACCGGCTTTCATGATGCACCACGCTTCAAACAATTCACGGCTGGCTTGGTCCTTAAAACAGCACAATGTTACTGTCTTCTCGTAACTTGGAACACAGTGTGGAACGCACCGGCAGCGGCGGCAATGGTCAGCTAAACGGCCCCCCGCAGCGAGCGCTTGAACAGCTGTACGGTGCTCCCAGAGCCTGTCATTTATGCACCTACCAGTCTGCCCAATATAGCATTTTCCACCAGATAGAGGCACTTCGTATACAACACCTTGCTTGCAACCAACAAACAGCGTGGCATGCCTCTTCTTCGGTTACCCTTCTTCTCGCCATTCACAGCAGAGCACATTCGTGCTAGTTTTTCTGGGGCGGAGAACACAACGTCGGCACCACATTTCCCCGCCACCTTTTTAAGGCGGTTGGAGAAATTGTGCACGTAAGGGACGACTACAGGCCTCCTTTCTTTGCGAGGTTCATCTCGCCCTTGACGCCGTGCCCCTGACTTGACGTCACGCAATTCGCCCCGAGCGCGAACACAGTCGGCCCCTGGCGGCGGTGGGACGAATCGCTCCTAGTGTGGATGGCGCTCTCGCGTCGTCTGCTTTTTCACGTTGCGTGCGGCGCAAGACGCGTGCTGCACACGACAAAACAACCAATATGTGTGCTCGTTGGGCAGTAAGCAATGGCATAGTAACCTTTGCGTGCTCGTTTCCTCTAGAAACGCAACAATCAGCGGCCGTTGCGGGTTAATGCGCTGGTTTAATTCCACGAAACATCTTCGCTGTGGTCACCGCTTGAGTGTGAAACGTGTTATAAACATTGCTACCACACATTTCACTTTTCTTATTGTTGAGTGCAGTCGTCTGCCGTTTCGAGAACGTCGAAGGGTGCTTTTTGAAGGTGGCGTGGTGATTATTTAAAGGATAAAAGTTTAGTACGCGAAACGGGTAAGAAGCGACAAGACCTGTGCATACCCGTGCAAATTCCACACCCTTGTAAAATTGCGCTGTGTCCTTATAGAAAGAAACAAACAAAAACATTTACACTGCACACTACCCGTGCGCTATCGCCCATACATTACCGGACACGTATTTTACACCCGCAAGCATCTGTGTGATCGTGTCCTTCCCGTACCTTTTCTAAAATAAATACCATTTTTGGACAGTCGTTGGTTATACTCAGGAGGAGGAATAAGCATTTATTCAACTGTATCGATTTGCTAATTTTACGTATTATTTAAATACGTTTCTATGGATGCGCAAGAGTATTTAGGGGGAATGTTTCAGTAAAATTAAGCAGTTGGAGTTTGCGTCAGTCATGTGGCATTTTCTGTGTCATTTTCATATATATCCTTTTCAAATCCCACATGAATCACCTTGTCCAGAAACATGTCTCACTCAGCATAACCAAATGCCTAATTTGGTCACGTCTTAACCTCTTAAGGTGGACCTAAGTTTAAAGAAAGAGGAGAAAACTCGTAATATATAATGCACGTTGTTGCCCACATGTGTGTGGGGTGTGTGCCATGACTCGCTGTTTTTTTTTTTGTCCCACAATGCTTGCTTTCAATACAATTTTGAAAAAAGCGTCCCACAATTCCTGGACAATCTCGGACCAAAGGGGGGTTAATCATTTTGGAAAATACCTGTGCTGCTTTTTCACCGCTGCAGAACACGACGCCTAGTGTAGTTTCGATTGTAAATAATACTTATAACCATAGTTTGGCTTTTCGCGCGCGTTACATGCGTTCTCTTCTCGCTGCTCTTGCAACGTTGGCAGGACCCCCCCCCTCACCCTTCACGAAAAAAATGAAATGCGCAGAATTTCATTTTTTAAACAATCCTCAAGAATTAAATGCCAAGACAAAGGCGATATTCAGTTTACAAAACAAAGTAGTTACCGGAAACCCGTTACGCTGATTTGCAACGAGAAATAAAAAGGAAATGTTTTACTACATCTGCAACAGCACAACTTCATTTATTGCCGTCTTTAGGGTTCGTAAGCAACCTTATACGCAAGAATGCAAACACATCTCGCTGTTGCAGGCACCTGTTAGATTTTAAAAGGAGCGCAAATCGTCAACAGAGCAGCCGTCACAGAAAATTTGTGCTCACTGTGAGGTCCTAGAAGCTTTGCACACTGTAAGCCTGCTTGTCACTTTGCGAAAACCTAGTTAAACATGAGATGTTGATTGTACTGCGTGCGTTGAGAATTCAATTCGGAAGTTCACTTGCGACGAAAGCCGTAAATAAGTGATCCGAAACCGTTATTCATCAAACCTTCCTTCACAGTCACTAAAATTTCATTTAAAAGACCCGTTAGAGCGGTTACATTTATATCTCTGCGCTGATCAAAATTCAGTAATTTTATGTTGCTTTTTGAACACAAAAAATATCGTAAGCTCTTAGAAGGAATTGCGGGGCAGTTAAGTAGTGTTACCATTTCAGAGCATCCTACAAATGCAAGAATGCGTCATGCTACCAGTGAAAGCGATTGAGATTGCCGTTGTAAACTGAATTTCAGAGATCGAGGCTTCCTGATTTGTTTCTATTTATGCTTTTATTGAAGACTCAAAGCCATAGTCTGGAAAGATCGAGCTTGCTACGAGCCACAGCGTACAAGTTCATTGTCACAATTACGGCCATTCTGAGATTCCCGATGAGTCGTCGCGTTTTTTGGCGTAATAATGAAAACTGACTGCCACTTCCATGCTATACATTGAACGTTGAGTAACCGAACTATAGCATACCACTCTTGTTTGCACCTGTCGTGCGCACATACGGCGAGAAAAAGGCACGAAGCGCGCCCACAGTATGCATTCTTACGGGCCGCTCAGCGGAGCATCCACACTAGCAGCGCGACGCTGTCGCCACCTACATGTCGAGCTCGCGGCGAATAGGCTTTCAACCACTGCTGCTATTACTTCCCGAGGGAAGCCGGCATCTTTCAAACGTGCAACTTGGTGCTGAACACTATCGGCGACTTGGTGCTGACAAGACTTCTCGAGGGCACCGCGAAGACAGCTAACGCCAATACCCCTTTTCACTATCTTCGAATGCGCTGAACGATAATCCAAAATTGCCTTTTTTGACCGTGGCTGATACGCCCAACACACGCGTGTTCCACAGAAATTAAAACACACATCGAGGAACTGCAAGGACCCATCATTTGGTAATTCATGAGTGAATTCCAAGCCGTCAGAGCACTCCAGAAATGTTTTCTTAACTGTCTTGACTAAAAGGTTTACTTCTTCTGGCTTCACCGACCTAGTAACAATCATGTAATCATCGACATATCTAAATATCTTTGCTGTCTTAGCCGTGTCAATATATGCCTCAATGCTGCAGCGCCAGACAAACGTCTTCAAATTTTCCTTCTTCCCACACACCATATCCGACTGGAATAATCTGCCTGTATCTGTTGTCTGCAACATTGATGGGATTGAACATATTGAAAATTGAGACAGTATGTTTTTACAAGTTACTGTATTTTACCCTGTGTTGTCGGTTTGTTTATATTTGAGTGATTCCTGCTTGGGTCCTGTGTGGGGCCTGCAGTATGTCATAAATAAATAAATAAATAAGCTGGTCCGCAGCAACACATGCAATGTACACTTAACTCTTAAGCCAAATACAGCCACCATAGCACATTGTTTTCACCTGTTTTGCAATTCACACAGTGAGAGCAGAACTGCTTAAATATGCTCCTTCTGGAAGCGTCTTTTGGGAAACTGGTCATTAGGAATGCAATAGTCATCACTTCAAAGGCTCTGTGACAAGCTTAATAACACCCACGCTTTGCAATTGGTCAGCTGTACACTGAATTTGCACACCAGACACTTTCCTAAGCGGTCGCCAGCGACAAAGAAAAAGGGGGGTGGGGGGTCACACGAGATTTGAACCCTGGAACAACACATTTAGCAACGGAAGCGCACACCAAAGGGTCATCCTGTCTGACTGAGGAAATCGTCCGAGCAGTAGTAAATCATTGAAGGACTCAGGCTAGTTATCATTGCGCCTGCCGAAACTTTAGCGAGTTAGAACTGCCGTTTCGTCAGCACGGAACGCTAGTGAAGAAACAAAAAAGAACGAAAGCAACATGGTCGTTTGCGCTATCACAGAAAAACATCGGGGCACAAAATGTAATTTCCGGGCCAAAGGTTGAGCCGATCACATGTAGGGTGAACGGTAGATCTACGTTTGAGAAACAGCCGCTCCAACTACGCGGCGACTGGCGAACGGTTGAGGCACTTCGAAATCTACAGCGCCGGCCAACACCCGAGAACGCGAAATCACGCACAGAGGCACGGTTGAAGCACTTCACGTAAGAGCATGAGGAGAGGATACAGTAGAGCGCACACCCGCACACTGCGTATCCAAACAGTTGCCGCTTCACGTAAGAGAACGCGAAATATCCAACACAGGCACGGTTGAAGCACTCGTAACTTCGCTAGAATACGAAGGATTAAGCGTTAAATCCAAAGCGCGGCCGTCGCAGAGAGCGAAATAAAACAGGCCGATTGATACACTTGTCGCTTCACGGAAGTGCCCGAGCAGAGGCTAGCGAGCGCAGAGCGCACACTTCTCCGGCGATATTCAACGCCGGCAGGGCGGTCCCAGAGCGCGGGGAGTGTGCACAACGGCGGAAAAGCCAAGCGCCCTTCGCCTTTCCCACTCGCACTCCTCCTTTTCTCCCTTTCGCGTCTGAGCGTCCGGGCAATTTATTTCACGCACCCCGTACACTATAAAAAAAATAACAGTTAGCGGCACCCGGTTTCAATGCCACGACCCTGTGCGCGGAACGCGAGGAACATGGTGCTCTTCCAACTGCGCCACAAAACCAAGACAAAATCAAATGCTACGAACCCGCCTTATATCCTTGACTCATTCAAACTACGTCAACAAGCTACTGATACAACGCATGATGGGGCAATGAGCAACACTAGCAATAAAAGAAAAGAAGCTCCCACTTACAGCAACAATGATGGAGTAAAGGTCGTTACGACAGCGAAGCCCCAAGCGTACCACTTAGAGAGATTGACCGAGATTCGCCAATAAAACATAATAATAATCATAAAACATAATAATCATACGCGTTCCCGACACGTTTCACGCGATTTGAGAATCAATCCAACGGAAACACCAAGTGAACTCCACGATGCGTCGCATCTACACAGGGTTCCCCTCGCGGGGAAGTGGGCGCAATTTGTTTCTTTTACTACTCATGTACCTAGTTATCCTTCTGTAAGTAGCTGTATGTAAGCTTTCTTTCACTTAATCAATCTCGACGCCTCGAATCCGTCAATTCAACCGCCATCTCCAAGAACTTTAACACCATCGCCCTGCCAGCCTTCTGCCAAATCAACCGGAGCCCGGACGATGGGGTTCCCGGTCGACACTGGACTTCGGGGAAACGAACCACACCGAACCATCTTTACTGGCGCAGCCGACACGATTTTGCAGAAGAAATCGCCAGGCCACAGCCAGGGCCACCAAGCGGACGCAAGCCCGCCTTCATCGGCAGCAGCCGAGCTCCGCGCGGAGTGGAGCGGCAGGGCCAAGCCAGCGCACTGGGCCAACAACGCGGCAGCCGACCACCGAAGGTGCGGGTGAGTGGTATTTCTTGCGCTTCGTTGTGGCGGTGTAGGCTGTGTCTGGGGTTACATGATAGTCACGTGGAGCTTGCAGGCGAACATGGTGGAAGGAGACGCAAATGGTCAGACACATGAGGCGCCACCTCAAGGAGGAACGGCGGCAGGAGGGGTGGTCCAAGCAGAGTCTAAAACAATAATTCTTAAACGAATGGAGTTAGAGTTTCAAAAAGCGAAGCTTGAGGCGGAGGATCGAGGTGAAAAGAAGCGCGCGAAGCGGCGGAGCGCTAGGACGAAAGAGCGCGAGAGGCGGCGGAGCGAGAGACAAAATAAGTGCGCGAAGCGGAGGAGATGGAGACAAGAGAGGTGCGAGAATCAAAGGAGCGTATACAGAAACTGCGGCTCGAATCAGAAGAGCGGTTGCGAAGGTATGAGTTGGAGCTGGAGCGGAGAAGTCAGACGTCCTTACGCTCGGATATAAGCGAGCAGAAGCATGGGGCGCAGACTCAGCAAGTTGTATAGCGAAAGCGAATTGGATGGTTCCGGCAAGTGTTTATTAGTTGAACATTGCGATGACAAAGTAAGCAGCCGTGACCCCCTACACGAGGCTAGCATTTCCGCCGGTGTCGAACCTGTGGAGACGGACATTGGGATAAGGAGCGACGAGGTAAGCGCGTCCGGTGATACCATAGAGGGTTGTAATGAAGCATTGCTCGAACATGACGACAATACAAGTCTCTCGAACATGACGAGCAGCCTTGCGGGCGAAATTTGGCGATGGAGCTGCAGCGCATAAGGCAGAACCCTTTGAGCGGGCCCAGTTATGCACAGAGAACAAAGTTGAATGGGGGCAGCCTGTTTGTCAACTTGAAGCCGCGCGAGAACGAGATAAGCGGCCGTGGCTGCGCACAGGTGGTGAGCGGCTCAGCTGAGAACAGCTGCGTGGAAAGGGAGGCGAGCACACGGAGTGTTCTAGCGAGCGCGTCCGGTATAAGAGCAGAGTCAAGGGGTAGCCCCGTGGTCGCGAGTGTAGGGCCGCCAGTTATCTTTGCATCAGAGACTGAGCTAATCCATGCTGAACTTGCTAGCACGGGCAGTACCCAAACTCTAATTGGTGGACCGGAGGAGATTGGCGTCGCACAGGGAAGTCTTGGGGCCCGTCGCGTTCCAAATTCGTCTCGAAAGTTGCACGAGAAGGTGAACTCCTTGTCGGGCGTTCAGTCGCTCGCCCAGAAGAGAAGGGAGAGAGAAGACGGGAAAGCATGTGACGAGATGGAGCGAAAAAGAGACGGAGTTGACGATCAGGCTGAGGAAAACCAGGAGTTAAGGGCGGATAAGGCAGCTGAGAAGGTAGACTGGGTTGAACATGTAGAAAAGAGCAGAAAAAGTGAGAAGAACGCGAGAAGGCGAAGGACAAGGAGCTGAGATCATTTGACGAGGATAGGAACGATACGGAGATGTCGCGTGGGCTGGTAGTCTTGATGCTGAGAGTGTACCCGGGGAGGCTGCTTTAGAACACCAAATCGCATGCGTGGAGACTGCGAAACCAAGAAGTAGAGCGTCCGAGGAGGTTGCGAAGAGAGGGAAAAACCGTATGAGGAGGCAGCTACAGTTGAAACAAAGGAACGAGACGCAATCGGCGATCTCGCGAAACCGGTGTCTGAGATAGAGCTTCCTAGCTTTAGTATCGGTTGCGGCCATTACCGAGATTTAGTCGGGAGGCGCGCTGGAAGTGTTGACGCACTACGTTCGGTGACCTGGCCGTGCGTCACAGGCCCGAGTTCTGAGTTGTGCCAGAATGAGCGCGTATTGGGACAGCTGAAAGACTGTCTTGGTCAGGCCGCCGCTCGGAATGCACATAGCGCGCACGAGCGGTTTTTGGTAATAACAGATGTTTGCGAGGTTGTTGATGTGGGGCAGTGTGTGCGTAAGGGAAAGAATGATCCCAAGAAGGTCGTCGCGTTCGCGGGCCGCCATTCCACTCCAGCGTCAGCCCTTCCCCCACGCTGCCAGCACGCAGCATTGCGTTACGTTGGGGCATTGGAGAGGCATGGCCACTTGGCCTATGGGACAGGAAGCGAAGTCGAATTTTGCGATACCACTCCGTCTTCCCCGAAGTTGTGTTCGCCTCATGGGGCTAAATTATCAAGACTTGCGTTTACATTGCAACGCTACACGGTCCGGATCATCTGCAGAGGGATTGGACATACTGAAAGCACTACCCTGTTTTCAGAATATTGTTTGGGGAGGCCATTATTGAATGGCGTCCCAGCCTTAATACCTCCGCGACGGACGTGAACGTTCCCGTTCACCCGTCCTTTTTCGTCGGTGGTGTGTGTGCGTGTGTGGTTTAGTTGTGCGTGACGAGACGCCTTGGGTGCTCGATCCGTGCACCGAATTGATCGATCCGCGCACCGAACCAAACTTTCTGTGCACCGCAAGTCAGCGAAAGCACAGCCGAACATTCGTGAAGGAACGTTATCAGGCTACGCCATCAAGGAGGACATTTGTGAAAGAAAAACTATTCCCATGCCCGGAATCAAACCTGGCTTACTCACGTTCTGAATACGATGTGTACGAACACCAATAAACATAAAATATTTACACATTATTTACATTTAATTATTTAAATCCACGTTACAAACAATTGAAACACAGAACCAAGAACATTTAAACAAGTTTGGTTCGTGCTAGGCTCCTCTTCAATAAACATAAAATAATTACACATTATTTACATTTAATTAATAAATCCACGTTACAAACAATTGAAACACAGAACCAAGAACATTTAAACAAGTTTGGTTCGTGCTAGGCTCCTCTTACAATTTCACAAACCAAGATCATGTGCGGCCGCTAGCTGGTTTCGATTTTCTGTAACGATCATGTGCAGCGACTCAACAGCGGGGAGACAATGCCATTGTGTCATCTGTTTATTGTAGGTGTTCGCTTTCGAAACTGTAATTACCAGTGTGTGTGCGCCCATCCACGCATGCACCAAATGGGCGGAGCGCTTAACTGTATACTATACGAATAAGAATGGAGAAGCACAACCGAAACCACGTCTGAGATTCGAAATGCAAGTGCGAAAGAAAATCTCGGTGCGCTTGAAGCAAAAAAAGGTAAGGAGAAAAATAATTAGTACCACACCAAAGCGTCAACTCGCCGGAGCGCGCGAGCAACGCCGAACAGGTCCCGGTAATGCGCACAAACGTCGCGCGTGGAATAAAACACACAGGACACACAAAACAACAGAGAACGACAGCAAAACTATAACGCCACCCACAGAGTTCGTAGTGGACTGTATTCGAGGGCGAGCAGTTCCATTTTACTGTAAATTGATCGCTGGTGTGGCCAATGCGCCTTGCAATGGCTTTGCGAATGCTATTAATAATA